>NW_005842155.1:1830480-1834568 GCF_000455745.1 Alligator sinensis | reverse complement strand
GACCACAAGATGAACATGAGCCTGCAGTGCGATGCTGCGTCTAGTAAAGCGACCAAAATGCTGACTTGCATCCATAGATGCTTCTCAAGCAAATCCTGGGACGTCATTCTCCCCCTGTACTCGGCCTTAGTGAGGCCGCAGCTGGAGTACTGTGTCCGGTTTTGGGCTCCACAATTCAAAAAGGATGTGGAGAAGCTTGAGAGAGTCCAGAGAAGAGCCACACGCATGATCCGAGGTCAGGGAAGCAGACCCTACGATGACAGGCTGAGAGCCCTGGGGCTCTTTAGCCTGGAAAAGCGCAGGCTCAGGGGTGATCTGATGGCCACCTATAAGTTTATCAGGGGTGACCACCAGTATCTGGGGGAACGTTTGTTCACCAGAGCGCCCCAAGGGATGACGAGGTCGAATGGTCATAAACTACTACAAGACCGTTTTAGGCTGGACATAAGGAAGAATTTCTTTACTGTCCAAGCCCCCAAGGTCTGGAACAGCCTGCCACCGGAGGTGGTTCAAGCGCCCACATTGAACACCTTCAAGATGAAACTGGATGCTCATCTTGCTGGGATCCTATGAACCCAGCTGACTTCCTGCCCTTTGGGCAGGGGGCTGGACTCGATGATCTTCCGAGGTCCCTTCCAGCCCTAATGTCTATGAAATCTATGAAAACTATGAAATTTTTAATAAACCACCCAGTATTCTGAACTGAAGGAATGTCTCCTTCACTTCATTCCTCATAGTTAATCTTTGTATTTTGTAACTATCTTGAAGCAAAATTTTTTTGAAAAAAAGAGAGGTAGTTAGCTGGTTAGTGTAAAGTCAGGCAAAAGGCAGGGTAGAAGTGCACATTACCTCTCCCCTGCCTTAAAATGAATGGAGTTAATGTAATTTCAACAACTATTGAACAACTATTATGCTCTCCATTCCTCCTGTGCAAAAGGTACACATTTATATTAGGCAAAAGAAACCCAAACAGTATTTTACTATTTCACCTTACAAATACTGTTTTCACCTTTCTCAGAATGGAGGTCACATTCCCTCTACAAATGTAAGTAAAGGCACGATTTGATCTAATGCATGATCCACACAATCGTGCCTCCTGCCATGCCACACATGCATCAGATCCTATCAGACCTTATTGCCGATGTAAGGGGAACTGGATCCTGGGCTCACCCTGAACTGGCAAGGCAGAGGTTCCCACGGCTGGGAGCCCTTTTTGGTGATGGGGCTCCCAGCCAAGGGGACCAAGAATATCCAAGTCTGTGGAACACAAGTCTTTCTCCTAGGCGCAGGGGTATGTGGAGTGCCCCACAGAGGGGAGGTTGCAGCAGCTGCAATTTTCCAATCACTGCCTGGCATAACCCCACACCCCTGTGGCTGGCCGACCGCATTGATGGTGATCTTCCAGCCCAGGAGTGTGTTATGCTCCCCAGCGACTGGAAAATTGCAGCCACTGCCATCTCCCAGCCACAGACAGCCTACACAAGCTAAATAAAGCTGAATAGAAACCATCTACAAGGTTATTACACATTTTCATGCAATAAGTTTATAGTTGGTTGGACCTTTTTAAGGCATGAAAGTTAATTTGTACATGTAGCCAATTAACAAGGTAATTGTGCAATAGATATAATGTATAGAGGGGGCCTCAGTAAGACTGGCGCAGTGGCTTATTCAAAAGTGAAAGAGAAAGGCTTTGAAAGTCACAAATAGAACTGTATGGATGATAGATTTAATTGATGCATGAAAATTGGGGCTGAAAATGTAATTAAAGCTGTTTAAAGTTTTTGTTCTTGCTATCTGATCTACAGCCTCTGAAAGGCAAAGAAGACCTTTATCAATGGCTTTTGGGTTTGGCTGGGCTTTTTAAAGTGTTTTTTTAGGGGTGCAAGGTTGTAGCCGTGGTGGTCTAAGGACATAGGCAGACAAGGTTCTTTGGGTCTATCTTTTATTAGTCCAACTCAAATAGTTGGAAATATTCTTTTTAAAGTACTTTTCTGCATTATGGTGCAGATATCATTTGTTTCTTTCTTCTGTGATTCAAGCTAGAGATGGGCCAAATCTGGAACCTCAAACTGGAATTCCTAAGAATGTGCAAAATACAATGAAGAAAGAGTGCATATTTGACTTGATATCTGAATCCACCCATACCAATTCTGTTCCAGTTGTTATATGAAATTTATCTGGATCCAACACTGTCACCTGGACCCAGTCACAGTAATAAAAATAAATACAAAATGTCAGATCAGAACTTTAAAGACCATTGTACAAGGCCCTTCTAATATCCAGCTGTATCAGGCATAGAGGCTTAAAGATGTCTGAAACTGCCTATATTCCTAGAAGGTGGCTGGGCAATTTATCAGCACCCACATATATGCATATATAAAATTATTTTATTAATATAATACATTTAGCAGAAAGCATCCTACAAATTGAATGTTATGTGTTAAGAAATAGCCAGTATTGACTCAAATATGAGTATTAATGGATTAATGGATAGTTTTTCCTAGGGAACCTTCAGAGGAAACAGTTTACACAACTTTTCTGCCAGCTGAGTACCCATAGCAGAAGCTAAGTGCTTACATAAATTTGCAAGGAAAAAGATTCATTTGACCATCAATGTGTGATTAACAAATGGATCACTGATTATATGCATGGTGACTCATGTATATTGTTCTTTTTTTAAAACGTGTTTTGCAGGAAAAGAGACAGTTCATCTTATTCACCAAGGGCAAGACCGTCAGCAACAGACAATCCATATACATATCTTGGAGAAATCTTATTAAAAAAGGAAGTTTTTTTCCAGGAGCTGCTTAACAATATCACTGAATTGGTCACCAGATGGCTTCCAATTTCATATGACTGGCATTATAATATTTAGTAACCAGACCAATATGCTATACATTCTCAAGGACATACAACAATTTGTCCATGCTCCATATTTTGCTTTTGGCTACAATTTCTTAGGGGAAAAAAAATTAATTAATTTTTGCTAGAACACTGCACTGAGAATTTTCTGTCACTAAAATTTTCTAGTATGTTTGTTCATACTATGTATGTATGTTTGTATGTTTGTTACTCTGCCCAGGGAAAAAGCAAGACAGGACAGCACCATGAGGAGCTTGAACACATGACAAAATTGGCCTTTAAAGCAGCTTAATTGCCCTTTTGCACCACTGTCATGGTGTCACTGTTTATACCTGCGGCAGCATATTTCGTTTTAATTTCATCATGTTGTACACATGTGGCGGCTATTTTGCTTTAAATGACCTTGTTACATAGCAAAGTAAAACACATCTGATGTATTTTAGTTTGCTACGTAACAAATTGCAACAGTGCATGGAGTGCTGGAAGCCCAGACATGCTTGGGGAAGCCCAGGTTTGGCGGGCTTCCAGCGCCCTGTGCACTGGCCCCACCGCCTTCTCCAGCCACCAGCACATTCAGCTGCCCTCCTGCCAACTTACCACACTGCCCCAGAGGCAAGCCAGCCCATTCCCAGGCACTCAAGGAAGCAAGGATGGTGCGTGGGGTGCTGGAGCCTATCTGCTTCTCCCACAGCTGGGGGGCGATCTGCCAATGGGCCAAGCAGCCCCTGAGCTGCAGGGGACCCCAGACCTTCCCTCCAAGGTGGCAGCACCCACCTGCTAGCACCCCACCCAGGCAGTCCCAGGAGGCGCTGTTACCGCAGAAGGAAGTACTGGGCTCTGCAGAGCTCAGGGGTTGTGCAACCTGGTGGCAGCTCATGCAGACAGGCTCCACTGAAGAAAAAAAAGAAAAAAAAAGCAGCGAGGGGCCTGATCCTTTTTTTTTTTTTTTCCTCTCGGAGCCTGCCTGCCTCCCCCACAGCTAGAGGGTGAGCCGCCGGCAGGCCCTGAGGTGCAGGGGACCCAGTCCTTCCCTCTGTGGTGATGGAGTCCCCCGGGTTACACCCGCCCACTAGCAGCCCACCTGGGCAGTCCCGGGGAGCACCACCACCGAGGAGGGAAGGGCCAGGCCACCCTGCAGCTCAGGGGCTGCGTGCCCTGGCAGCAGCTCATGTAGGCAGGCTCCGTTGAGAAAAATGGGTGGGCAGCTGACGGATGGGTGCTGCCCG
>NW_005842155.1:1809399-1830444 GCF_000455745.1 Alligator sinensis | reverse complement strand
GAACCGCCCCCCGCAGCTCAGTGCCTGCCAGCAGCTAACCCCACCAACCGTGGAAGAGGCAGGCAGGCTCTGGGAGGAAAAAAGGATCAGGCCCCTCACTGCTTTTTGTTTCCCCCCTGGTAGAGCCTGCCCACAGCAGCGGGGAAGGAGGGGGGAAGGTGGGTTAGCTGATGAGAGGCCATCACTGTGACATGACAGAAGTCCCTAATTTGAAACAGTGGCTTTTTAATCAACACAATTAATAACCCACTGTTTCAATTTAGGGAGAACTAAACCCCTGTCACATGTACAAGCAGCCTTAAAGACTAACTTGTTCAGAAAGTCATACATTCCTGATCAGTGTGTGGGGCAGAGGCGGCTGCCGGGGGGCGGAGGCGCCTGCCACTTCACACTGGGCTTTATCCCCCAAGCCCTGTGCACAGACTGGGGGGACACGTGGCCCCTGGGCCTCCGCTGGGGTGCGTGCAGTGCAGAAGCCTCCCCGCAGCCCTGGATGAGCCACCCCGCATGCAGATCCGGGGACACGTGTTCCCCATGCCCTCCCAGGCTGTGGGTCCCCCCCCTCCCCACACCCTCCAGACGAGCCACTCATGGCTTCGTCCTGTGCCCCCCCGGCTGTCTGCTCCACTCCCGCACCACCGTGGGGGGGGGAAGAGGGCAGGTCAAGGCCCCAGCAGTGAGGGAGGGAGCAGGGCACAGGCAGAAGCAGAGACTGGGGAGAGTGGGGGTCAAGCAGAGACCTGAGGGGCACATGCCCCCAGACCTCCGCTTGTCCCACCACCCGGCCCGGCCCACTCTCCCCAGTCCCTGCTCCCATCTGTGCCCCGCTCTCTCCCTCACCACTGGGGCCTCAATCTGCCCAGCCCCCCCATGGCCCTTTCCCCTCCCCCACCCTTTTCCCCACAGACTGACCTTCTGGGGGTCGCACCCCCAAATAATTGTTTTCTCTCTCCGCCTCAATCTGCACCCTGCTTCCCTCCCCACAGGCTGATCTATGGGGGGAGAGGGGGGTGGCAGCAGCACAGGGTAGATATTAGGTTGTTTTTTAATTCGAAAAGTGATCTCCTACCCAAAAAGGGTAGAGACCACTGGGCTAGAAAATGGCTAGAGAACGGTTTTTTAAGGAATAAAAAATGTATCCAATGAAACTATCATTTTAAAAAATATCTTCACAGGTTTGCAGGAAAGACTATTTTAAAGTAATCAAAAAGGGAACTGACAGTTATTGGAAAATCTGTGTTCTAAATATTAAGCAAAGCTCAAGAAACATATTTAAGGCATGCTTTTAAGCTTTCAAGAAAAACTCTTAAGAGCTGGACAAATATTTTCTATCCATTCTGGCTCCCCTTGTTAAGGATGCTATTCTTTGGACTGTCTGTGACTATTGTAATGCAGAACTATTCATGGTGGGAAGCAGAGGTTTGGATTGTAGTCATAGTTTCAGTATATAAAGCCTTTGTCCCATCAGCAGATCCATCCCTCTGTCACTTTTATTCCCCATTTCTTGGCAGGAATAATCTGCACCAGGAAACAGAAGACCCAACTTTAATTATTGAGTCTATAGTAGTCTTTTCATAATACGCATTAGGGGCATCTTGAGCCTTTTTTTCTGCATAACTTATAATTTAAATGTGATGAAATGCAAGTTTAAATCCATGAATAAAATCAATCATGAATAGGGCCCTAAATTGGACAAGCCTGAAACTGCAAGGAAAGCTGAATTCTGTTCTCCATAATTAGATGTACTTAAGAAAAGTCACCCAAAAATTAGTGTGTCAGATATTTTTTTTCCAGTTTTGCATTATGAGTGCTCATCTCTTCATTTCAGGAATGTTCATTACTAGTGTACAGCAAAATAAAAGAAAAACACTGTAAACAATAGAGTCCCTTATGGACATCAACCCAACCATAGATCTTGTCCAGGATGTGCAGACAAAAATCACAGCTGTTTTTTGTTGTGTTCACTAATCCTTGGTAACATTTAATGATTGTTTGTTTTGAGAATAAATGTAATGCAGGCGCTAAGGACTTTGTATTTCCCAGTGTGCCTATGATTGGAAAACTTCTGAAGCAGGTAATGTTATTAAGACAAACCCTCCAAAACAACCACAAATCAAAAGACACACATTCATTTTCAAGGCACAACAAAATGATATTAATAATAAAGAAAAACATGCTTTACAGTGAGATTAATCTGTTTTCATTGTTCATGGGCTTGCATTATAAAAATCTCTGGAGTCTACTCTATACAACATAATGAGTCTAGTCCATGCTACACGGGGATGGCTAACAGAGCTATATGTATTGCTTAATGTTATCCACTCACCTTGCTAACAACTCAAAACAATGGGTGCACTGGGAGTGGTATCAGACTTTGCAGCAGAAGAAATTATGATTACTAATGATGTTCTACTTCTTTTTCTAGGGAGTTTCATAAATTTGGGCTGTTTATGGAGATTTTATGCAAAAGTAAAATATTTATTTAGGAATATTCACAATGTTCAAATCACTAAACAAAGTTCATTAAACCAATTTTCTTCTAATTTGCTGTAATCTCTCTCATATTTTATACATATCATTTGTTAAATCAATATATTCATAATGACTAAATAAAAAGGTGACTGAATACAACTTTATGGCAAATGCTAATAAGAAATTTTAACATTTTAATGTAATTAAATGGTAATATGCAAAAATTAATAACAAACTTTCCTTCCTAATTGTAAATGATAAAAAAGCAACTTTGGACAATAAATTACATACAGCCAGCCAGCCAAGATTTATCTCATATTTCTGTAAGGACCACAACATCCTTATTCACTGGTGATAAACTCAGGGGGCGGGGTAAAGAGGGGGTGTCTCTGGTCTTTTGCTGAAAACTCTACTAACCACGTGGCCCTGTAATTTGATATGTCAACAACACTACATTGGCTTTAATCTGGTCATAACACGAGGCCCATCCCTACTCCAGACTTACCTTGCTAACTACCATTAACAGTTACATTGGTATCCTCCACATACTAAAGAAAAATGAAAGAAGTGTTAGTAATGTAATCCGGATCATTAAAGGAGCTGCATCCTTTTAACCATGTGAAATCTATGAATGCAACATACGCTGTGCTGAGAAGAGGAAGGTTTTTAGGTTGGCTTTACAATGGATAAAGTAAGTACATCTCCACTTCTACAGGTCCAAAAAATCAGACCGTTATTAGTTGCACTATCTTGCATAAAAACTGGGGAGGACTATCTGCAAATCCTGAAGTGTGGGGAAATAAAGCTAGTGAGTGAGATTTTTAATGAGTATAAAAAGAAATGATACCTATTTTATTATGAAATAGTCCTTAGATAGGTATAGTGAGGTAAACAAGGGGACATTAAAAGACCTTGTTAAGTTCCATCAGCCATTTTTGATTTACATCTTATCCTTTGAACTAAGCAAGAAGCCTCACCGCAGTACTAATTGAATTGAGCATTGTTCTGGCACAACAATCAGATAGTGTTACAAGGAAATTAAAAGTATCATCTGATATGCCACTTGTACTTGTAAGTTTAAGACGCCTGAAGGAAATTAAAACCTCACAAGGGGGAGCTAATGATGGTTATAACTTTGTGAAGGCTTAAAATGGAAAGTATCTTAACATACGGTCTGCAACATTTACTGTGCTTACAAGCATACCAGGTAACGTTATGTATTAACTATACAGTTCAGAGAGAAGGGGGATGGAACGCTGACTCAAGTTAATGGTGTCTTAACAAATACTGAGGACAACAAACTGGTCCAAAACTAATAATGTTGTTAGGTATCTTATTACTCAGGAAAGCACAATTTATTAAGAATAGCAATGTGTGCACTTTTTAATCTATGAACAATGGCATAGCAATTCTGAAGCTAGTAGAGTATGTCAATTCTGATATCAAAGTATAGGCATATGCTTTCTCTAAAAGAAAAAGATATATTTCATAAATGCCCATGACTAAAAAATAGCTTGTTCAATCAGATTCATAGTTCTGAAATAAATCATTCAAACCATAATAAATATCAGGCATTTTTTTAATATAATTTAGGAGGAAATGGTCTTTCAGCCTAAAGAGCTTTTGCTATTATTCCAGAACACAATCTAAACTGTACCATTCTTACCTCAATCAATTTTCTTTCATAAGAACTAGCTAGTTCTTCATTGTTTTCCACTTGCTTTTGCTCAGGAATGGTAAATTCACCTTCAATGTTCCAAAGGTTGGGCAGAACTAAAATAAAAAAAGATTCATTAAACTGAAATGGAAATTACTGTAGTGAATAGGTAAATAATCTTTTCAGAATGAATACCTTCAAAAATCCTTTATCGAAATATTGAACACCAATAAAAAAGTAACTTAAATACAAAAGGGGTTTTTTTTCTTGGTTTTTTTTTAAACCAATATTTAAGTGGCTCCTCATAACTTAACAGTAAAACACAAAATGTAATAAAAACTCAGGTAATGGCAAATAAGTAGTATTAATGTGTTAAGTATGTTGTAGGCACATACACAATAACTGTATGCTAAAATAAGACACAATTTGTTAATTAAATTTCCTAAAAGCCCTGTCCTAAAATTCTGTAACTCTTAAGTTAAGGCTACACAGTTTTGAAAATAGTTAATTATAATTCCTTTTTAAAAGTACCTTAGAGAAACTAATGAAGCATTGCCCAGGCAAAGAGGAGGAAAACTCCCTAAATTTGACTGAATTATATCTGATAAATCTGAAATTATGACCCTCTCCTCCCCTCCCAGCCCCTCCCTACCCAAAGAGTCCATCAACATTTGGAAAGTAAATTTAGAAAGTCTACAGGCTAACCAAAATGGAGTCTAACCATAAGGGATAACAATTGAAAATTATTTTTTTGGTCCAATAAACAATCAGCTTTTCAGAGTTATACATTAGTTCTGAATCAAATGACTGACAATTTAAAACCCTTCTATTTGTTTTTTTAATAATATCACTGAATTTAGGGAAAAAACAAGGTTTCAAAATATTTGGAAACAACTTGAACTTAAATCAATAATTATATTATAAAAGTTTCTAACTTTTTCGTATCAGTATTCTGAATCATCATACTGGCATAATTTATAGTTAATACATTTTCAGTCTTACATAAAAAAGTAGTAGCATGTTCTTAAGCATAAATTGCTATAGCACTTAGGGGACAACTATGAAAACAAGATCTTCTCATAGATGAAACCTTTATGATTTCTTTAAAATGAGGTACGCTGCAGAAATGAGACTACATAGAAAATGCCAATTTACTCAACAGATGTTTCCTTTGTATCTGCTTTGAAAAAGGACACAATGACCTAGTTTTATTCCTTTTCCCCTGGATGATACTATGGGAGAGCAAACTGGATTGAGTTGTCTTTCACATCAACTACCATACTCTAGGCTAAACTAAGATTCCAAATGTATTATTAGTGATGATGATGCACAAGAAGGAACTCACATAGCTTGATTATCACAATTCAAGCTGAAGTTGTAAGACTGGAAGAAGAATTATCAACATGTGGATATAAAATATGGTTTTAAAATGGTAATTTGTCAAACTGCATGCTCCTAATGTACCTGTGGCACTTGAAAAATGTGCAAGTTGCAGACAACAATCTGCTGTGAAAAAATGCATAATTACCACCATTAACATCACCAAGGCTCACAACATTCTGATTTACAAAAAGATTCATTCTCAAATTGGTACCGCATTTACAGAGATTCTACTTATCCTTTACTCATGTCTTAACAACAACATCATTCAAATAAAAGAAATTAAGGAAAAGATTACCAAAACAAAGCAAATTATAAAGCAAGAACAAAGCAAATCATTTTCTAGATACTGAAAATTATTTTTCAGGTGAAAAGAGTTTACTTCTGAAAGGTACAGCAGTTATTTTTCATTGAGTTTCTTTGTACCTAGAATAGCTGTAGGGTTCAGTCCTGAAGACACTGCCAAAAGTATTCTAAAATTACCTGAAGCACTCCAGAAGACAAAGGTAACAGGTCTTTTATTCATCTCTACAGAACACCAAGAATTTAACTTTTCCTTAAATAGTTAATCAATAAAATGTAAGACTTTAGAGAACTGGAGAGCACATATTTAATTGTTTTTCAGAACAGGTTTGATTCCCATTTGATAACCAAATTTTATCCCCTAAACTTCACACAGATTATAATTACTCAATTACCTTGGACATATGAAAGTTAATAAAAACACGCTAAAATTAAACAAATTAACTAGTACCTGTGCACCAGAGGGAGCACTTTTTGGCACAGAACAACAGTGATACAGATGGTTAATCTTATTTAATATCCACTCTTGCTTGTTTTGCAACTACTGAGTCCAGATATGAACTATAATATTTGACTGTGCTTCTCAACTAGAAAACCAGTAAACAGAAAAGAGTCTTACACCTCCATGACTGAAAAAAAATGGAACAGAAAATGGAAGTTACCCTAATAAGATAAAATGGGCAAATTATGGTGTTATCATTACTTTACTAATAGAGAAAGATAGTGTGATTCAGAACAGATTCAAAAGTCTCAGACAAATTAGGTTCTTTACATAATTTTATGAAGAATGGAATTTACTGTAAACAAAACAAAAGTACTATAGGAAGTAGAACAAGAGACTGATTTTAGAAACTGATTGAGAGGAAAAGACAAGAGACTAATTTCTGAAACTGAGGGGACAAACATTCAAAAGGAAGAAAGTTTCCATTTTTGCTAATATTAAAGCAGCACAGCATTAGGAGACAGGAATGAGATTGTGAAAAGAAGTCATAAGCACCAAGATTTCAGTTAGCCAGAGAAACAAGCATGTGTATAAATTTTGCTTTTCTAATCTAAAATTTAGACAGCACAAAAGCCCAAGCTTAAAAAAAAAAAGCTAAATTGCAAAGCAAAACAAAAAGATGACTGTGTCTCCTGAACCACATAAGCAGAAATGCTTAAGTACGTGTAAAAATACAAAGGGGAATAAAAAAGGGCTCCCAGACAAATTACAAATGTCTAGTAAATATGCATAGCAAAGAGGGGGGAAAAAGCCATCAGGAACAAAACAACTAAATATGGTGATAAATGAAATACTATGAATAATCACTGAAAAGAAAAGATATGTGAATCCATTTAGTTCATGATGAGTGGTATATCAGAATACAAGAAATGGCAAGAAGTTAAAAAAACTGATAGGAAGGAAGGATTCTGAGGAGATGAATAGAGGAAAAGAATTACCAGCTGTCAGTTACCAATGAGATACCTCATATGAGGTAATAAAGGACCTGGTGCCAAGAGACAAACATTGCTGAGAATCTGAATAACCTCATTATAAAAAAAGTCCCAGCATACATACATTAAGGAGGACAAAGTGCAGCAGAATACATTTTATAGCAGACAAAAAAAATAGCACATGAAAATGAGGGCCACATGAAGCTGGATTTAATAAAAAGATAGAGAAGCAAATTACCTGCAACCAGGAGTTTCACAATGCCTGGAAAAATATGTTATTTTGTAATTTATGCTCAAATTATTAGAATCCCTGGATTCATAGGCTCCAGTGCGCCTGGAGGCCGAGAACACAGATCAGCTGCTGCTCCCAGTCATGGGGGCGCATCAGAGCCCTTGACTCTGCTGAGCCCTGGTGCCTGGGAACATCAGCTGATCAGGGCTCCCAGGCCAGGTACAGACAGACTTTACTGTTTTGTCAGTATAAGTGATAGGAAATATACCCATAACAGAACAGAAGTTCAGCACAATATTGGTTTAAAAATGGCAGAACCTGGTTTAAGATTTGCCCCCCTCCTACCACACTATCAAAGGGTGAATGTGTGTTCTGTTCACTACCAATCTAAAAGATGCCACTTATAAAAAAGTTGTGCGACTTAGATTGATTCCGCCTCGGGCTTTTTGAATATACATACCTAGCCCCAGGCTCTAGGGCACAGCCGGAGTCGGAGGTTGGGAGATGCAGTCAGCTAATCTGCACTTCTAGCCTCAGGAAAGCATGGGAGTCAAGGGCTCCCATTCACCCCCAAGACCGGGACCCCAATCAGCCTGTGCAATTTGAGGCATGATGGGAACCAGCCACAAAGGTTTTACTCATTTTTTGGTGTAATAACTCTGTGGTTAATTTATTGTTTTATCATGCCATTAATTGCATAAATCAAGGGGCAGGCAAAATATGGCCCACGGGCTGGATGTGGCCCGCCAGTCACTTCCATCTGACCCATGGGGCAACTCTGTAACCTGTCAGCCCTGGCTCTGATCTACCCCTCTGCAAGCTTGTGCGTCTCTGTAGGAGGTGTGCTTATGATTGCTAAGCAACCAACCCCCACCCCAGCCCGGCCTGACCCGCCTCAGCCCAAAGCTAGGGGACACTAGAAACAAGAAACTTCTGCCTGGCAGAGGCTCTTTCCTGGCAACTCCATGCTTGTTTCCAGCCCTCCCTGCTTGTGAGTGCGGGAATTCAGGTGAGGGCCCCACCTGGCCAGAGCCAGGGATGTTTGTTTGAGGAAAGGGAGTGGAAGCGCAGGCTGCACTATGGGGCCGGGCTGGACTGGCACCACATCTGCAGGAGCGTGGGAGCTGCATGCTATAGGGATGGGTCTGGCTGGCCCCACACACTGCTACCACCTGCAGCCAAGGACTTGGGCAGGAGCACGAGAGCTGCATTTACAGGGTCAGTCAAGCTAGCCCTGCATACTGCTGCCCTGTGCAGCCAGGGACTCAGGCAGGAGAACAGCAGCTGCTTGTTTTGGGGCCAGGTGGGGCTGGCCACACACTCTGCCACCATGTGTAGCCAAGGATTTGGGTGGGAGCACTATTGGTCTGGGTGGGGCTGGCCCTGCATGCTGCTGCCATATGCAGCCAGGGACTTGGGTGGGAGCTGTGTGTTACGGGGCTGGATGGGGCTGGCCCCACATGCTGCCACCACCTGTAGCAGGGAAGTGGTGTGGGAGCACAGGGAGCTGCACGCTATAGGGCCAGAAGGGCCTGTCCTGGCTCGCTCCTACCACATGCAGCTCCAAGGGACTCCAAGGACCCCCCAGGCCCAACCACCCACACCCTCCCAAAGTCCCCACACACATTCCTATGCCTCCAACATAACTCCACACACAACCTCACACCCTCCCACACCATACCCCAAACACACCCACACCCTCCATCATACTCACACCCCACCTCACTACACCCCCCCACCCACACAAACAATATACGAGTAAGACTGTATTAAGAGCTATTAGGCAATCACGTCTAGATACACTATGCATACACACACAAATCAGGACAAAAATATGTTTTAAAATTAAATTAAAATAAGTTATACTAGATGTTTGATTTCTTTTTCTTGGTACATGATATGCTGTTTTTTTCCAGTTTCATGTTGGCAACCTCCCTCCCAAAAGGAGTACTTCCAGGGTGAGCAGAGGGACTTCTGGTGGCAAAGGTCAGGGGTTAGGGGCAGGACTTCCAGTGCCAAAATGGTGACCAGGGGGCAGGGCACCTGTCAAGGGGCAGGTCTACCCTTGTGGCCCTCAACAGCTCACCCAAACTCATTAAGCAGCCCTCCAGCCGAATTAATTGCTCACCCTGCATTAACGTGTGGCCAGTTTAATATTTATGATGCAATTAACAGCTCAACATGCAGTGGAGGGGCTGGCTGGGGCAGAAGAGTGCTACAGTGTGGGGCTAGCCAGCCAGCAGCCTCCACACTGTAGTACCCTCATGCCCCAGCAAACCCCAGTCACCGTCTACATGTGCATTGCAGTGGAGTAAATAACTCTGCTGTAGGATAGTACTTGTGTTGGGCAGGACTGTCCTTCAGCAAAGTTAATTAGTTTACTCTAGCCTAACAGGAGCATGCAACGTGATGGTGACACTTTACTGTGGAGCTACTTAGTTAAGTCCACCATAAAGCATCTCGTGCAGATGCATCCTCAGTCAGCATCTCCCTGCAGGATTTAAGCCAACTAACAATGCTGAGTCTATGAAAGAAATCAGAAATCCCCCTCCTTCCCCCTCATTATAGAAATATAATATTTTTTCTATTTTTGGCTTAGTTTAAATGTCAAAGACACTATGGAAAATAAACAAAGTTATTAGAAGCAGAGAACAGAAACACATGCCCTGTCACTAAAAGAAAAGGGACTTGTAATACACTGGCTTGAATGCATGCCACTAGATGCTCAAATATTTTGAGCAATTAGCAATTAGCTGGAGTCCTTAAAAACAAATGATGAAGCATATAAGCACCACCCACAGAGACTTTGTTTGCAATGATAAAATCTCTTCTATGTACTGCAGGCAGCATACGTAGCAAACTACATTTATAAACTTTACATATGCTATGCATATTTGACTATGACTTGTTAAACGCTACAGGTTGAAATGAATATTTACTGATGGAAGAAAACTAAGATGATATGAATAACCCCTACAAAAAGACAGATAAATCAGCATATAAAAATATGATTAAGTGGGGTGAGTCTCTCTATGAATGTTTACATTCAATGAATGAAGAACATGGCTTGAGATATGGCATTTTTAAAAGATGCTAAAGTAGACATGATAAACAATCAGACATCTGGAGGAAGCAGCTGGAGGTACAGCAATTAAACAACCTATAGAATCAGCTAATATTTTGCTGAAGGTGTTGTCTGGCTGTAAGAAGCTAGTATTCATAGCTGAGTTTTTGCATTGTACCTTGTTTTTCCAGATTTTAATTCAAACAGGGAAAAGGACCCTCTTTATTTTGTGATTTTACTATAATGTGCCCATTATTAAAACTTAAGCAATAAGCAGTTTCACAAGAAGCACTTTGTCAGTTACTGGATGAGACCGTTTTCACAAAAATATGGCACAGAAGATGTTAAAGGAAAAATTGCAAAGAAAATGTATGCTAGAAACGCATGCTACATGGGTAGGATAAGCAAAACAACTCAAGGAATATTCTGGCAAAGACTATTTTCCCCACAGTGAAAGTGGCAACAAGCTGTGTCTGATCAACAGTGCTGACCCAGCAGCTGGAGGAATTCCTCAGAGGAAAGGATCAAAACTACGAAGTAAATCTGGTACTTGACTGATAATGCAACTGGCAATAAATATTACAAAAAAAATTAACACACTGTGTGTTTTGATAATCACTTTGTCTTAATGCTATAGCACTGCTTGCCAATAAAAACTTTATTATGGACAAAAATTTGGTACTGTAATTCAAAACATAACAATTCTATTCTAATAACTAATCCTCTCCTAGCTCAAATAAGTAATTAAGTTCCTAATGTGACTTATGAAAACAAGCAATTTCTCTGCTCCAAAAAAACAAACTAAAACAATATAATACAACAGGTGCAAAGTGTTCTCCAGTAGTGTAAATTTCATGTTATATTTACAATACAAACATTTCAGTAATACTTAATAAATCAATATAATACAACAGTATTAGTTAAGTGTCTCCCCTCAACTGCAATTACTTTTTAAAATATTTAAATAATGACCTAAATAAGAATTTGTCTTGATTTATATTTTATGCAGGTTACTGATCTTCAATATTATAATGCCCTTCAACACACTATTTCAAGAATATTACAATTAAAATAATCCAAAAAATAGGCTGACAGCATAGGACTGGTTAGGAAGGTATTGAACTATTAAAGAAGTCATTCTTTAACGGAGATATTAGTCAAATTATAATGGGTCTAAAATACTTTAAGAGGATTAGGAAAAAGTGAGCATCCATATCAATATTCTCTTTCAGTAAACCTAATTTAATGTCCAGGATACTATACAGAACAACAAGTTCTGTACAATATGGTAACAACATTACTAAAAAGTACCACTGTATTATCACTATGAATAAATATGATTTCTTTGTAAAGTATTTTAGAATAGGTTCAGTAAAATAAAGCTAAATCAAAGAGAAATTATTTTAATCTAGTTAATAAACATTTATTACAAACTAAAGCAAATGACAAAATATAACAGACTATAATGTAAATATAGCTTTCAAAATATGTCCAACTGTTTTACAGTACATAAACTACTATAATTCTAACTGACCTTAAATGGACTCTTTTTAAAAGTACTTACTATATAAATTTTTAAAAACCCTCATTGCAATAAAATCTGCCTAATTCTTTTCAATACCAAGATGGCATTTGCATCTGACCTTAGATGGAGATTCCTACCCTGGAACTGCATATGAAAAAGTACATTCATGTAGTAAGCAATCCCCATACTGGGAGTATTACTCTAGCTAGTTCATATGCAGACTGCACCTTTAACCTTTAATATTCAAATTATGTCTTGGATGGTAAAAAGTAGTGACAAAGGACTGGCGACACAACTAGTGAGGATTCAGGACAGGGTGACTGTTGCCATTTCAGGGTGTGCCTGCACTGCCCCTGCTCAAAACAGCCTTTCAACATGGACTATATTCTCCTCCGACCATCTCATCAACCTGTTCTAAACATCCTTCTTTGAGCAGAAGTGCTGAGGGCGGTTTCATAGATTCATAGATGTTTGGGTCGGAAGGGACCTCAACAGATCAAGTCTGACCCCCTGCCCTGGGCAGGAAAGAGCGCTGGGGTCAGATGATCCCAGCCAGGTGCCTCCTCTTAAAGACCCCCAAGGTAGAGGAGAGTACCACCTCCCTTGGAAGCCCATTCCAGATTCTGGAAACCCTTACCATAAAGAAGTTCTTTGTGATGTCTAACCTAAATCTGCCCTCCGTCAGTTTGTGGCCGTTGTTCCTAGTTACTGCAAGGGGTGCCCTGGTAAACAGAGCATCTCCTATTCCTTGCTGCCCCCGCCCCATCCCCCGATGAATTTGTAGGTGGCCACAAGATCACCTCTCAGCCTTCTCTTGTGGAGGCTGAAGAGATTCAGGGCCCTCAATCTCTTCTCATAGGGCTTTGCCTGCAGGCCCCTAACCATACGAGTGGCCCTCCTCTGAACCCTCTCAAGATCTTCACATCCCTCTTGAAGCGTGGCATCCAAAACTGGACACTACTCCAACTGCGGCCTGACCAATGCCGCATTGAGAAGTATCACCTCCCTTGACCTGTTTGTCATGCACCTGCTAATGCATGACAAAGTGTGGTTAGCTTTACTGATCGCTTGGTCACACTGACAACTCATGTTCATCTTGGTGTCAACAATGAAACAGAAACTTCTCCTATGGTATGTGTATACCCAGATTTGCTTAATATTTTTATCAAACTGAGTTCAAACTTTGGCACTGTCAACAGTCCTTTTCTGGCAATGAATGAAGGCCTGCTGTGTTCAATAGCAGGTATGCAAGCCATCTTCAACATCACTGATCATGTGATGGTGCCAAAGTATCTATTGACATTGAAATAAATGGAGCCTCAGGGACTAATGAAGTATTTTCTTCCTGACAAATGGGCAGTAATTAAGAAACTACTGATCTGCATGGAGAGATAGATCTTAACCACAGCTCAGCTTGATTCTTTTTTGGTCATTTCTTCTGTTGAATGCATGTAAAATAATATGGGTTAGGAGAGAGATATGTCAACAATGTTCCCAATTTGTTAATATTCAGCTTCATTCCACCATCTCCTCTAACCCTTATGGTATAGCTTGATCCTTTAATCAGGGTTGTGAATGGGACATGGAAAAGAGTAACTGATAAAGCTTGGATTCCCTAAAGTCCCTGGCTGCCGGCTTAAAATTTAGTGCATGACTAAGTCTGCCAGCCCAACTGAAGATGCAATCTGGGTGAGGCTTGGGTGATGCTATAAATTTGAGGGGAAATCAGATCCTTGAACAGAAGATGTAAATAGGAATAGAAAACTGGAAAGATTCCTTCTGGGTCATTTAGTGCATTCCCCTTCTTTCACAGAGAAGTATGCTATGTAATCCCTCTTCTTAATTTAAAAGTTTCTTACCCCCCAAAGCTCACATTAAGAGGCTGCTTCAGAACTTTACTTCTAGGATGGTTACAAATCTTCTACTTTCCAGTTTAAATTCATTCATGGCCAGTTTACACTCATATGTTCTTGTGCCAACATCATCCTTTAGTTTAAATAGCTTTTCTCCCTCCCCAACTTTATCCTCCTGATATATTTATAGAGAGCCTCTGTTTTGCTGTACTAAACAAGCAAAGCTCTTCCATATGTCTGCTACCTTGCAGCCCTTCTCTACACCCATTCCAGTTTGAATCTTACCAGTGGCCTTGTTCAGCTGCATTAATACTTTTCTATCACTATTGAAAATACCTCTCCTGTCATATCAAACATCACATTTGCCTTTTTCACAGCCACATCATACAAGTGAGTAAGGCCTTCTGTGATCTAATATGCCTAGATCTTTCTCCTCTGTCATTGCCAAATGATGAACCCTAGTTTGTTGTGGAAGTCGTTAGTCCCTAAAAGCACATCTACACTGAAAATGTCCCTAAAAGTATATTAGTCCAAGACAACTTTAAATTTAAGATGACCCCCAAAACAATTAATTGTATACTGGAAAATTATAAAAACCTAATTATTGGGGTGGGGGTCATCTTAAATTAGTTCCCCCTCCCACTGCTGCAGTGGGAAAAGCAATGGCAGGGCCCCCCCCCCCCCACCCCCCCCCCCTGCCACTACCCCCTGGTGCCTGCACCCTGCAGTTACTGTCCCCCTACCATCAGTCCTCCTCCTCCTCTTGCCCTCCACACTTGCTCATGGATCACTTGCAACCCCCTACCTCTTACCCTATGCAGCGACTCTGACTCCAACCCAGGGCACAGAGCACATGGTGGATCCAGCCCTGTCCTTGGCTGTACAGATACAGCAGCAGCTCCAGCCCCACCCTTAGCCAGGCAGCAGCAGTGCCAGAAGCTCCGGCCCTAGCTCTGGCTCAGGGTGGGCTGCCATGGCTGCAGCAGTAGCTCTGGCCCCTGGGGGCTGACGCCAGAGCCGTAACAGCTGCTTGCTCCCATCCAGTACTTGAATCCAAAACAAGGTTTTTTCCCCTCTCATACTGAATTGGGGGGGGGCGCAGAGCGGGGGGGGGGGGGGGGGGGGCGTCACCTTGGATTCAAGTAAATTGGGTACTATGTTAGGCACTAGTGCACACAAGCACACTAAGAGGGTCTGTGCGTGTCTTGCCTCCTGAGCCAGAAGTGGTGGAGCCACATTCCTGCAATGCTGCAGTCACAATTAATTAGCACTCACCTCTCAGAAGTACTAATCAGAATAAATCTACACTACTGCCTGCTCAGGAGGTAACAGGCAAACTGAGAATCATTGTTTGGCATGGAAAGTATGTGGTACAGATATGCTCTACCATGCATGCCCTTCCATGTTGTATTTATTATGGAATTTCCTTTAGCATTATGGTATAATAGATAATCCAATTTTTCCTTTACGATATTCAATTCTTCCTCCATCTTGATGATGCCTCCCACACTTGTATTATCATGCCAAGGCCACCAATGAAAAGATTGATCCATGAGGAACTCCAGTTCCTCCCTCCACCATCCAAACAATTCCTCTCTTACAGCAATATATGATTGCCTTCCCTTCAGCTATCTTCTTAACCACACTATAATTTTGTACCAACTTCTGTCAGCTTCATTTCTAAATTTCTAATGTGAAACTGTATCAAATGCTTTACCAAACGAGAGATATTAGATATGTCATGTTCCCCTTGTCTAGAAACCAGCTGTCTTATTAAAAACAGATAATCAAAAATGGATAATCACTATTTTTGTTACTTACATCTAAAGTTAACTACAAACTCAGTTGCTTGCAGATGACTAGACAGAAGTAGTAGCCTGGGCTACATTTCATAATTTTAATTTTCCAGTAATTTGAGACCTATTGTTCATATGCAGAACTTGCCACCATGTGGTAGCCATTACGAACCAGTAAGAAGAGTTTACTACTTCAAGATTATGAACTAATGCATTGTGCTCTTTACATTAAGATTATTCTAAGATGTACTGTGCTGATATTCTGAAAATGAGGGGAAAAAAGTTCTAGGTTATCAGTGTATGCCCAGAAGCTTGAGTTTTAATAGCCCTGTTAATTCTAGTTCATGTAAAACACTATTTTTTCTTTGCCAGTTTCATTGGTTAGCTTCACAAGTTATAACCAAAGTTGGCCTATTTTCAGATGGTCTTTAGTACCATTTTTCCTCAAATCCAGGACAAGGTCCTCCCCTCTATTAAGCATATGAAAAGAACCCCCCTTGTCTTAGATTTGAGTATGGGTCAGGCAAGCAGAGGGTGAGAATACCCCAAAACGGAGGGGAAGGCTCTGGGGAGGGCAGGTAATAGGTATGGAAGAGGGATGGTGGGGGTGGGCAAATGGCAAAATTATTGTTACAAGGTTTTTTTGTTTGGTTTGTTTTCCGGTTTTGTTTGTTTTTAGTTGTGTTTCAGGTTTTTTTGGTAAGTGACAAAAAATGAAACATGAATTTTATTTTGGTAGTAACATAACAGCATTTATTGCTAGGTGACTTTACACCTCCGGTTTGAAAACATGTCCTCAGCAAATAGTGTTGCACTGTCTTGTGATAAGTGCCCACCGGGGATGCAGCACAACCCTTCCCAGATACCTGCACGCGCTGAAATGAGAAACCTCTCAAGGTAAATACAGCTTCCAAAGAATCAAAATGACTTATCTCCGTTCTTGTATATAGTTTATCCAGCTCTTCCACCACCTCCTCATCATCTTGACAACTCATTTTTTAAAAAGAGTAATTTGGGGTGTCATTAGAGCAAATCATTTTCACATATTACTTCATTCATAAAAAAGGTATTAATCACATATCACTAAAGTTAGCTTGAGAAAAATGCACATACAAGACATAAAAGAACTGCATAAAAATGGAAAAACTAGACTTTTTCTGGATATCTCATGTATAGTAAATGAAAATGACATCCAAGCAGACTAGATAGCCATCAACATTACAGCCATCACATGTTCCACCCTTACAGCTATTCTGAAAATTGCAAGAAAACTGCCAATGCTGCCAAGCAGCCAGATAAAAAATTACGTTTCACCGTTCATCATCCAGGTTCAACAACAGCTATGCAAGGAAGAGGAGAAAGAACACAGGATTTTAACAGACTTCTTTTGTTCCTGAGTTAATGATTTAGCCCACAGACTTTAATTAAGTTTACTTGCTAATTTTTAAAATATGTTTTGAAAAAATCTGACTATTCAAAAAATGCTATGTTTCAATTATTAATATTCTAATATGGTAAAGTAGTGGAACGTGGAATTAATTAATATCTATACTCTCCTACTGAGCTCTAAAGCAACAAATTTCATAAACCATAGATTCTAGCTTCACTGTTTATTCACTGGAAACGTAATTATGTAAATAAAAACTTTGGATAAATAATATTCCTTTTTTCTGCTGCAGTGTCCATTAATGTATAAATTTAGATCCCAGGGAAATATTAAGTGTATTCTTAATTACGGATGTGTTTACACTGGATCAATAGTGGTACTTTTCTGACTCATACCTTTAGTATTTTGTTCTGCTGCACAAAAGCACATGCACAATTTTTACCGATTGTTGATGTATATCCAGGTGGGAGGGAAAAATATTCTATATCTGCACACACAGTGAAAGTATTGAGAGTGATGTACCCTGATCTTACAACATCATTAATTATAATCAAAACACACTTTTACTTTGTAATCTGACTGAAAACATGCAGGAGAAACAGGAATTCTGTAGAAGACAGAAGAGCAATCCCACAGCTAACTGTGTATGATTTTTTATAATTGCCTGACTTTCACATTTCTGTCATTGATACAGCATAACTACATTTAGTTTGTCCCCCAAAGGAAAATTAAATGCCACAAGTTGAAACAGATGGAAGAAACACAGCAGATGGCACTGGATAATTCAAGATCAATTTTGTTCTTTTGTTAGACCCTGCTTTCAAAAGCCTGCTTTTACATACTTGACTTCTTGTGAACTTAACTTGAAAACTGCTTTGTATCTTCAGTCAGTGGAAGCTAAAGCCTAACTGCCATTCTATATAAGGACCTTTTATTATTTTCTCATTTGTAAATCCTTGACTCCTGACCTTTTTAAGAAGTTTTGAAGACTCATAATTATGTTTTATTTAGTCATATTTCTGGTTGATTCTTATTTTTTCTCACCTTAAAGGCTTTAAAATCAAACAGTTGGAGAAAAATCATTTCATTCTCTCAGTCATAATTGATTTAAGTCTGTAACAACTCAGTTTTATTTTCCTTTTTGTTAAAGGCAAGGAATCTTCAAATACAAGGTGAGATTCAAGCATCTAAAATGATACCAACCTTTTTAAGTTCTAAAAGTACAATTTTACAACAGAAGCATTTTGTAGGGAAGGTGAAACTGAAGTGTTCTCAGTTCTAAAGTACTTCATACATATTCCTGAAGTCATAACATATTGTTCAGATTTTGAAACATCATGTACTGCCAAATGAAACAGTGACTAATAAGCACTCTAAACAGGCAGATTTATTCAAATTTAGCATCTATATTTTACTAAGTTCAGAAAAAACATTTTCATAGTATATATTCAAAACACAGATATTATTCTTTTTAAATAAACTGAGAACATACAAAAAAGAGCAATGCAAGCAAGTGATCTTTACCTAACTTCACTTCTCTGTGTATGGATGTTTTAAATATTTGTGATGACAACCTCTTATAGCAAGGCTAACAAAAGTAATAATTAAATGCTTGTAATTTCTTGAAAATATTACGTTGTAGTACAGGGAGAAAACTTTGAAAAATATATGACTTTTTTCTGATAGAAGTTTGCATCTCTGTCATGAAAGATAAAGGCATTTTTATTACTTTCAGATCAATTAGGGATTTTTAATATCTATTAATAACAGTTTCTAATTTCATAAACATTACATTGTAATAGCATTTTATTTATCATAACGAAACAGTTTCAGCTTTAAAACTGATTTTGCCTTCTTCAAAATGAATGTACCAAGGCCTGTTGTTAAAATTACTAGATTTCACACAATGGGTTTGCTATTTTACCACTGGATCATCCAAAATGGATTGGATTTTAAAAACAACTCAACCATTTATATTTAAACTTCAGTTTAAATGTTCTGCATAAGAACAGTTCCACTATCAAGCATCTACCTATATAACTTACTTCCATCTTTAGCCAAGACCTTTAGCCAAGACCTTTAGCCATCTTTAGCCAAGCCAGTTCAAAAGTAACTGAAATGAACCCCTGCTTCATTTCCCAGGTGGGATTCACCCCTTGCCAAACAGCTTGATGGGGCTTGTGACTTCCCCTTACACCCCTCTCTTCTATCCTGGGGTTGGGAGGGAGGCGCTGTGGAGAGGCTAGAAGCCAGAGCACAAAGCCACCAGGGTTTAGCACATCTGGTGGAGGGAGCTGCAGAAAGCAGGGAAGTGCTGTGTTTTCTTGAGAAGTGCTTTGGGGACTGCTGGGCCTCTCAGGACAAACAAGATGTGGGGGATGAGGAAGGTGTTTAGTGCATGGATCTTCTGCCAGGAGGCCAGCAGAGAGGATTTAATCAGTACTGGGCCCAAAGTAGACTCCTGAGGAACCCCACTCAATAATTTCTACCCAGTTAGACACTGAGCCATTTGTTGACTACTACTGGCACCCAAGGTGTGTAACCACTTTACAGTCAATTCATCTAGGATGCATTTTCTTAGCTTAATTTATGGGAAACAGTGGAATGGCACTGTTAACAACTAGGTTTATCAAATCTACTGCTCTTCCCCCATCCACAATGCTTGTCACATTGTCACAGAATGAAATCAAATTGGTTAAGCCAAACCCACTCTTGGAAAAAAATCTAACACAGCTGATCACTTGTTTCCCTCTAGCTGCTTAGAAACAGATTCAATGATGGTGAAAGGAAAGCTCTAGCACTATCAGGAAGTTTTAAAGATGTCAGCATCCCATGATAACAGGCCTAAAAAAAAACTAATCTTGATAGGAAAGCATTAGTTCCTGTGTCAGAACAAATACAACAGAACAAAGAACTGTGTGGAGGGTTTAACCAACTTTAAAACTGAGTTTCATTCCAATAAAGTATTACTACTTTAAACCAGCCTAGGAAAGTTCTATAATTTGGCCTTACAAAACTCAGAGTCCATTCAACCAGAAATAAACCAACCCCTGAAATAAAAAGTCCAAATACTTGTTAAAATTATTGCATCTAATCAGGTCTAGAAAATGGAATATAGCCATATCCTGTTGTCTGCTGACAGAGTAGGATGTCCAATCCTATTCAGTGTTTACTCAAATAATGCCAAAAATCCAACTGCTCAGACTCAGATTAATAAGCTCTCTTGTATGGAAAGCTGCAATGCCACTGTCAACAGTAAACTTGGGACACACGATAAGCATTCTTGGACAGTGTCCTTTATAATCATTTCATTTTTTTAATTTACTTCAGTGCAATACTGTCTAGTAGCCTGAATTTCTATTATAATTTTAAGAAACCACTTAAAAGCCATAGTCTTAATAATATTTGATTTCGGTCATATTCTAGCAACAATGTTCTGTGTGGATTCTTTTCTTGTTAAAACATTAACATCTCAAAACAGCACCAATTCAATTTATTCTTTATATTTCACTCTTTTTACGTTAACTCCAAAGACACAACGTTCCAAGGTCTACAGTATGTTTAACAAGACTCCTCTTTGGATGCTGCTGGAGCATAAAGAAAAATTAATCATCACTAAGAGATTAATCATTACGATGGAGTAGAGTAGCAAATGAAATCATTTCTATGCAACAGTTTTCGCATTCCTGATGAATACAGCTTTTGCCAGAATGTCAAAAAGATGATGGCTGGAAGCTTGCCAGATTTAAAGCACAGAGTTCAATTGCCCCATCTGTCTGTACCTAGGTTAGTTAAAAGACAAGATAGTAGCCTTATTAACCTTAATTTACGAGTGAATAAATTAAATATAAGAACAAATGTTAAGGAAAATGTTAGAGCTTTAATATAAAAAAGCTTTAATGTACAAAAGCAGGGAAATTAGTGGTTCATTCTTTCTTCATT
>NW_005842155.1:1782155-1809368 GCF_000455745.1 Alligator sinensis | reverse complement strand
TTCCCTACATATTTGTAAGGGTCTTAGGATTCTGTGCAATCTTATAAAGATGTGCTGCAATCCTTTGGCACATCTGAGCGAAACAAGAACAAAATGACCTTGAAAATATATGCTTTGGTCAGGAAGTTATGGGTTTTAAGCTAGGCCATTTTAAGAAATCAGAAAACTGGTAAACATGGCCCAGACAGAGCACTATGTTATAATTACAAAATCATGTAAATGTCAAAAAACAAAGATCATGGGTTACTCTTTCTGATATTCAAATGAAACTTATTATCAATTTTCTAAAGAATTAAGGCCTCTGTGTGGTACACAGGAGACCAGCAAGGGGACAGAGCACAGTGGAAGACATGTCAAGGAGCAGAGAGCAGATTGGCTGGGGGGAGTGACACTTGGGGAGGGCGCAGGGTTAATCTGTAGTACGCCTACCAAAAAGGTTAGCCCTCAGTGTTCTAGATTTACAGCGGCAAAAGGGGAAAAAGTGAGGCAATTTCCTAAACTACTGATTCAGTTCACAAAGATTTTTTTTTAAATAAAAACAAAAACAAACAAAAACAAAGACAAACATAACAAATCCTGAAATCATTCTATTATTTGTATTAAATGTTTAGCAAATGGGTTACTTCTAGGGGTGTGCGAAGCAGGCCCTATTTGATTCGGATGCGGATTTGGCCCTGCCCCAAATCAGGGACAATGATTCAATTAGTTGATTTGAATATTGTCCTTGATTCAATTCAGCCAAATCCAAATCTGAAGATCTGATGCTGATTCAGAGAATCAGCGATTCAGACATGGACACAGTTTTAAATGTTTTTTCTATGTATCTCAAGATACCGGCGCGGTTTATGAATGCTACGATGCAGGGATGGATAGAGCGTCCCACAGGTGCATGGGGGGGGGTGGTGGCGCATCCCACAGGAGCACATGTTCAGCAGCGAACCTGGAAGTGGACCGGAAGTACTTCCAGTCTACTTCCGGGTCCGCCAGGGAGCGCGCTGGGGCCCCCCCAGCTCAGCAATCAGTCACAAGTGGACCCTGGGTACCCCCCCAGATCCAGAAGGCAACAGTCGCCAAGTTGGGGGATTGTGGGTGAAGGCCCCCTGCGCACTCTCCGGCAGACCCGAAAGTGCTTTGGTCCACTTCCAGGTCTGCTGCCAAGTGCACTGGGGAGCCCCCCACGCTTCTGTGGGACACTCCATGTGCCCCAGCATCGCAGCCCTCATGAGCTGCCTGCTACCTAGAGGTACGTAGATAAAACATTTAAACCTGTGTCAATGTCCAAATCACCAAATCTTTCCGAATCAATTCGGAGGGTTCTAATTTGATTCGGAGAAATTAAAGGGTCCTCTGATTCAATTCGAATTTGGAGATTCAGCCAGCCAATCAGGCCAAATCTCTGCCAAATCAGGGACCAAAGCTTTGCATAGCCCTAGTTACTTCTTCCATGAAAGTTTTCCATATTTCTCTTTATGCTGTTGTCATGGAATACCCTACAAGGAGGATTTGCTCAGGACCACCATGGCCTTGTCTAATTTGAGCGAGTCCCCCAAAGCCAGCCCAGACATGGCTTCTAGAACAAGGTGGGAACCCAAGTGCCTTTCCATTGTCTTTTGGTCTCTTACCTTCCCTGGTACTATGTGGTCAAATGCTGACTCAAGTTAGCATCCAGTTCCATTCCTGAGAAGATGGACTTTGCTTCTTGTTAGGGAAACCAAGCGCAACTCAAGGTTCCAAGCAGCAAGGCAGACAGCCTCTTCTAAGATCACAGAATCATAGAATCAAAGGACTAGAAGGGACCTTTAGGTACTTGTCCAGCCTCACCTTGAACACCTCCAAGGATGGTGACTGTACCACCTCTGCTGGGAGTTTGTTCCAGATTCTGGTGACCCTTACAGAGAAAAAGTTTTTTCTTATGTCCAGCCTGAATTTACCCTCCATCATGCAGCCAGAGGTTCCCTGCCTCCCTCTCCAAAGGGGTTAAAACAGTCCCTCTGTCCCCAGTCAAGCTGGCACAACTTTGAGCAAACCCAAAGGTATACAGCTGATCCCTTTTCAATCTTTCCAGGCCACTGAGCACCCAAAGCTCCTTTCCTGGTCTCTTTCTCCAGACTCCCCTCTCTCCACCCTGTTCTTCCCAATGTTATATTTATCCCTGTCCATTTCCCAGGTGTTGGCCATCTCGTCTTCACTGGTTTGTCAATAAAGCTATTCCAGGCTCTCTGTAGATAATAGAGGTAGGTCCATGTAGAATGCCTGCCAATGGATTTGGAAGTATCTAAAGTCCCAGGGTAAGAGCTTGGGATGGAAGATGCTCGCTGGTTGTAGTGCCATACATGGTGTTTAGGATGATTGAGTTCTCCCTACTCAATTGATATATTTTTTGGAACAATTAAGTTCTGCTCAATTGATATAATTTGGAACTGAATTAGCTGATTTGACTTGGAACACAAAATATATTAATAAACAAGAAAAATGTGGTAGGTTCCCAACAGCGTGTTTGCCCAGTATGCATGATGTGTTTTTTTAGTCATACTCAGTGTTGACTATTTATTCAACTTCAGAGTTGGTTTCCATTACTGACCACATGCTGCTTTTAGCAGAGGTTCAAAGATAGGCAATGTATTTAATGTGGTCTCTGTAGGTGAATGCAAGACAAGGGGCTTGTTCCTCCATGTTGACTGGGGGAAAAAAACCTCATCTTATATTCAAGTAAATGTGGTATATTTATGTTAAGCAAAGAATCAGTGGATGATAGTAACATATAGTTCTAAAGGACCTTAAGTCATCTAGTTCAACACTTTGCACAGATGCACAATGTACTAAACCACTCCCAATGCATGTCTACCAAGCCTCTTCTTGAAAACCTCAGATGTTTCCAAGAAGCCTGCTCCATCGTCCTACTATTCTTAAACTTAGTACGTTTTTTCCTGACATTTAATGTCAATTTGCTTTGCTGCAGTTTAAACACATTGCCTCAAATTCCTCCCTCTGTAGCAAGAGAGAACAGTTGTTCTCCCTCTTCTTTATGGCAGATTTTCAAATCTTTAAAAACTGTTAACATGCTCCTGCCGCTTAATCTCCTTTCCTCCAGATTAAATATACCTAGTTCTCTAAATCTTTCCTATGCGTCTTGCTTGTCAACCCCGTTTATCTTCTTTGTGACTAATCTTTGAATGCTCTCAAGATTCTTCATACCGTTCTTCATATGCAGTGCTCACAACTGAATGCAGTATTCCAGCTGAGGCCCTTGCGGCCAAAAATAGCGATACTATCACTGATCATGTCATGCACACAATACATCTGTGAATGCTGTCCAAAACTGCATTCACTTCATTGTAAGATCATTTTCCTGGTGCATGTCGAGTTTTTGATCTGCTATAACCTCCTAAGGTCCTTCTTGTCAACGTTGTTGCCTCACCAGTTATCCCCCATTCGTTATGCATGCAATTGTTTTTTCTTTCCTAAGTATAGTGTGTTATATCTGTCAGTGCTGACTTTCATTTTGTCATTGGTAGCCCAGCTCTCCAATTTATCAGCATCCTTTTGAATTCTAATCCTATTTTTCAAAGTGTCTGTAACCCATCCCAGTGCTGTGTCATATGCAAACTTGATCTGTAAACTCTCTATTCCTGCATCCATGTCATTAATAATGATACTAAAGAGCACTTGACCAGGAACAAATCCCTGTAGCATCCCTCTTGGCCATGTCCATGCATGCAGGCACGTGTGCTTGCAGCATCTCAAGTAGCAGCTGTACAAATTTGTGCCAGAGATTTGTGCCTCAGCACACATGCCTAAACATGCACTTTGGTGTGACACAAATTGTGCCACTTGGGACAAACTGAACCTGCCCAGCTCCTCCCAGATCTTCACCTGTCATGGCCCCAGCAGTATAAAAAGCTGCCTTGGTGAGCAGTTCAGGACTAGTTACATTCAGGAGCTTCTGAGGCCTGGCCAGTTGGTACCTGGGGACACTAACCCCTTGTGCCAGCTGGACTGTTCCAGCAGCCCTGACCTAGAGCGGCCCCTGCACCCTCTACCCACTGCAGTAGTCTGGCAGTGGGGGCTGCTGCCTGGCTATGACCTGCTGCCACTGCAACAGCATCCATCTCCTCGGACCTGCGGCCCCGTGGCTGTGCTCCTGCCAGACCCAGATAGGGACTGCACAGCTGCCTGGGCTGCAGCATGGCCACTGCAACGGAGCCACCTACACCTCTGGGCCAGCTGCCAGCAGGCAATGGCTGTATAGTTGGCCTTTGTGCAGCATTGCAATCATGTCTTCTGATGTCTCCACTTTGCCATCTGGGCAGATCTTGTCTGGAAGATGTGCTCATTGCGATGGCCCGCTTTGAACTGTCGAAGTCTATCCTCCTGGCCCCTAATGGCCAGGAGGTCAGCCCCCTCATCCACTCTCCACCTAGGTCCCCAGTGCTGGCCCTGGGCAGGATCCTCTGCCTGGGTCCTGCCACTTGCCTCACCAGCAGGGATTGTGGTTTTGTCTAAAAATTGCAAATTCTCTGATTTGAAAAAAAACAAACCAACCCATATTCTGATTAAAAAACTCAAAATCCCTGTTTTTCCATGATTAAAATAAAAAGCCACTCTATGTATAGGTATCAGTTGGGCAATGTTTTATTGATATATTTACAATGTTAAAGCAATTTTGAAGCCTACCGGTGGCTTAATCATTATAATAAAATTAATTCTAAATATCTACATACTTTGGCATTTGCTTTTGTTTTCTTTATCATAGAAAAATGAGAGCTCCCCCGTCCCCCTTCACTCACTAGGATGCAGGGCCAGCTGCAGCTATCCCCACAGCTGCCTTTTGGTGCTGAGCAGCACTGATATGGCAGCGCCCTGCCCATGCCCTTACCCCTCACTCACAACCCACAGCCCCACCAGTGCCCTTCACTCCTGACCCGCAGCCCCTGCCTGCCCCGCACTTGCTCCCTCCTGACAGCAGCTCCCTCCCTGCATCAGGACACGGGTCCCACTGCTTTGTGGCTCTGAACAGTGCCAGCCCTTGCTATTCTGTTTCCTGTGCCTAGGCCCCAGTGATCTCCATGCCCTTCCTGCAAAGCCCTTGACTGGGGCTCAGGGACTGGGCTGAGCAAGTCCTTTCCCTTCCAGGCTGGCCTCCCCCTGCACAGGCTGCTCTAGGGAAGTAGGGGGGCTCCAAGTCTTGCCTTGGCAGCTGCACCTACCCAGACTGCTCCCCCCCAACATCTCTCTCTCACACACACCCCTGCTGCCACCCCTGGACCATCACATACACCCATAAACCCCACTGCCACCTCAATCCCCACCCCTACCCATTACCCACCTCCAGTGACACCTCCAGCCCCTATATCACATCCCACAAGTAGTTTCCAGGACCAGGAGCTCCCCAGGATGGGGCCACATGTCCCAGCACCAGTGTGGGTTCAGGGTAGGACTGCAGTGCAGTAGCTGCCCATGCAGCCCCAGCTCCCACCAACAGGTCCCATCCTTGGCAGCTGGGCATACAGAGTGTGAAATTTCTAGGAGAAATGAGGGGTTTGTGTGGGGGTGGGAAGGTGTGTGGGAGGGGTGTGTGGGGTTTGTGGGAATGTGGGTTTGGGTGAGTGTGGGATTTGAAGGGTGGGATTTATGGGGGCATGGGAGTTTGTGGGGGGGTTTGTGGGTGTGGGTTTCATGAGGCCAGGGTGTGGGAGTGTGTGTGGGTTTGTGGGGGACCCACCATGCACCCGCGCTCCTGCCCTCCCATGGAGCACAGCCCCCATCACTAGAGGCAGCAGCCAACAGTGAGCCCTCAGGGCACTCATGGCCTGGTGCACAAAGAGCCCCCAGGTGACATGTGGCTTTGCCTAAGTCCCAGGTGCTACATGTGGCACATGAAGCTGACCCAGCCCACAGACACACACCTTCAACCAGGACCAGGCCAGCTTCTGGCTCCACGTGGGGCTCCTGGCACTCCAGCAGAAACCCGCACATGGAGGCACAAAGCCTCCATGTGCTTGATGGCGTATGGACTGGGGGACTCATGCACCATCAGGTCAAATGGGTTCTGTGCCTACACATGCTTTTGTGCCTCCTGCTAGAGTGCTGGGAGCCCCACATAGAGGCAGTAGCCAGCCCAGACCTAGCTGAAAGTTTGTGCCAGTGGGCTGAGTCAGCTCTGTGCCCCATGTGTAGCACCCAGGAGTTATGCAGAGATGTGCACTGCTAGAGGACTCTGCGTGCAGCGGGTCATGAATGTCCCAAGGGCCCACTGCTAGTTGCTGCCACTGGTGGCGGGGGCTGTGTGCCATGGGGGAAGCTACATACCCACACTCCCCACACCCACCTACACACATGCCATTGGGCCAGGCGGGCTCTGTGGCTGCCCCAACTTACTGTTTCCCACCTGTCTGCAAGTAGCTTTTGCAGACTGGAACTCTGCCAGCCTGCAGAGAGCTATTCACAAATGGGGAAACCCATGGTTTCCCCTTTAAAAGGGAAAATCCACATTTTCCCACAGGAAACAGAAAACCCACATCCCTGCTTACTCAGATTGCCCATGGTCCCTGCTGCATCCTCCATGTCCTCCTGACTGCTGCTGGCCTGGAGCCAAGACCTGGGTGCCTCAGCCTCTGGGACATGGGCACAGCTGAACCCCATGCACAGCTGCAAGGCAGCCTGCCTGATCCTGCTGCTGTGCCTGGGCCCAGGACAGACCCTGAGTGCCTGGCACGCTCTGGAGCAACCCAGGTAAGAGCCTGGGTTCCAGCCAGCTCCGGAGCCACTGCTGCCAGCCAGGCCCTGCTTTTTTTTCTAGCACACTGAAGCATCATGCTGGAGCAGCAGGGGCATGCAGCAGGCATAGAGACCCTCTGGCTGGGTGCTAAAGCATCTCCTTGGAGGACCCAGCCTCCAGTTGCTTCTCGGCGTGCTCCAAAGTGTACCCCATGCTGCGTTTTTCTGGCATGTTTTGTTTTGATACTAGGATTCCCCGGTGTCAAACTTACGAGTCCATGCTCCAAATATGCAGCACTGGGAATATTTTTTAGTTTGTGAGGTGCTTTCTGCGGTGTCTCAAACTGCTTTGAGACACCGCAACAGACACATGCAAGCTTGTGTGGATGCAGCCCTTGAGTCCACTTTGACATCAATTCATTTATAGTTACTTTTTGCTTGCAGCCAGTCAACCAATTATGTATCCACCTAACAATCACTAATTAGCACACATTTTTCCAGATTACTTAAAAGAATGTCACATGTTTGTCCTAGGTTGCACTGAAGCCCAGGTAGGTTATATCTACTGAATTCCTCTCATCCAGCACACAACAGTTACACAGAAGAGGAACAAACTGGTTTGGTATGTGTTCTTTACAAATCCTTGTTGGCTGCTCAACAACCCTTCCTTGTCCAGATCTTTATAAATTCATTCTTTTACATTTTGTTCTAGTTATTTCCCAAGTATTAAAATCAGGCTGATTGATCTATAATTATTGAGATCCTTATTTTTTTTTTTCATTTTTTAAAAAGACTGACACTATGGGTGTCTATACGTGGGGGCGGGGGGGGGGGGGGGGGGGGGGGAGTGCTTAATTTCGAGTGGCTCTGAGAGAAGATCTAATTAAAGCACCCGCAGCATCACATGGATTCAGTGTTTTTCAGTTCAAAAAGGTGGGGGGGGGGGGCATTTTCACTAAAGCTTATTTGATGAGCTTCAAAGCGCCCCCGCCACCATTTTGAAATGCAGGGACACTGAATACACATGACATGGAGGCTACTAGAGTGTGCTAATTACCACGCTTCAACAGGCTCAATTAATCAATTCTGCTCCAATGCGTGCTAACTAGCATGTCAGAGCAGAGGTCCGTCACATGTATAGGTGCCCTATATTATCCATTTTCCAGTCCTCTGGGAACTTGCCTGTCATCCATGATTTGCAAAAGTCATTGCCAGGGGCTTCAATGTTTTTTTCAGCTAGTTCCTCCAACACCCTGGAGTGATTCGGTCAAGCCTACCAACTTAAATTCATTCATATTTGTCAAAAAATCTCTGTTTATCTATGATGATCTGCAGCCTTTCCCTTTCTTTGTTTACATGTGTTTTGTTAGTTGTCTAATCAGAGTTAAATACATTATTTGTAAAAACTGATGCTAAGCACTCACTGAATAGCTCTGCATTTTTTGAGATTCTATTAATAACCAACCGGCCCTTATTGTTGAGCAGTTTCCCTGCTCTTTCCTTCCTGTGTGACATGTTTATGTTTCTTGCAGTCTTTAACAATGCTTGCCAGTTGTATCTTATTTTTTGATTTCTACTCTCCCAATTTTCTTCCTGCAAGTTCTTGCTATCCCTGGTATACTTTCTTATTGATTCACCCTTCTTTCCATTGCTTCTGTTTTTCTTTTCATTTTGAAGTAGCTAACTATCAACTTGCAGAGGCACATCAGTCTCCTGTACAACCTTTCCAGTGTTGGAATACTGTGTCCTTTAGAATCCAGGAGGATTGGCAGTTTCTAATGTCCTTGGTTTTGCTAGTCCCATACCTTCCTTTTCTCAAAACCATGAGCTCTTATATCACAGTCATTTCCTCCCATTCTTTTGACCATATTAATGTTCACACTAGTTCTTTCTTATTGTTCAGAAAAAGGTATAAAATGGATGACCCCAGAGTGTTACACTCAACTTTCTAAAATAGAAAGTAATGCTCTACACACATTAAGAAATGGTTGCACAATTAATTTTGTTCTGCTGGTCTTCCAACAGATAACAGAGAAGTTAAGTACTAATTAGTACTCATTAGTACTAATCTCACAAGTTTTGGATATTTGGGGGTTGGACTAGATGACCTCCTGAAGTCTCTACCAAGTTTTTGTGATTCTATGATTTGTGTTCCTGATTAGGCAGTCTTTAACAGACCCTTACCCTAGCATCTCTACTGTTTAAATCCAACAGACCTAGTGTTTTCCTCCTCTTGCACCACGAAATAAGCCTGTAAATTCTTCATACATAGTACAGAACCACCTTCTTTTTTCCAGTATGTTTCCTTTGGAATAAGCTATACTCCTTAATGTTGACGTTCTAATGTGAGAAATTATCCCACCAAGTCTCTGTAATGCCAATTAAGTGATAATTTTCTTTACATACAATGATTTCCAGTTCATCCTTAGTGCTTCTCATATTCCTTGCAGAGAAAACAAACAATCAGGGGGATATTTTGAATCAAATTCATGCCATCCAATGTGGACAAAAATATTTTACCAATTAAGCTTTGAATCCTACTGATGGCAAAAAGGGATTTCCCCTTGGTGTGATGCAGTTAGGTCATGGAAATACGTACTGAGAAGTCAGAACTGTATCCCATGCCATACACGTATTTATGGAACAGAAATGCATACAAGTTAAAACCTATGGTTTTCCTCCCTGCTCTGGCTACATCTAGGTATTTCTGTAGAGTCAGAATTTTTCCGTTCCCTTCTCTCTCGAAAGAAACTAAAAATAAGCCTTGTCATGTTGCCCAAGTACACTGAGAAGACTGCTATAACATGACATACCAGGGACAGAAATATTAAACTAATCAGGGTGTAGTGAAAAGAAGCTAGTAATAACTCAGCACAAAGGCCATTGCAGCTGAAAAACCACAATTCTGGGAGATGTATAAGGTCCCTCCTGCATTAACAATTTTATATGTTTAATTTTCAAGGGAGGTGGTGCTCACCCCATCCTTGGGGGTCTTCAAGAGGAGACTGCACAGACACCTGGCTGGGGTCACATGACCCCGGGTTTCGTGACCCTTTTCTTGCCTACCACAGGCAGGGGGTCAGACTAGATGGCCTGCTGAGGTCCTTTCCGACCCGAGAATCTATGAATCTATGAATTTCCTGAGCAATTATGATGATCCCTGAAGTTACAATATAACATGGAATTCCAGTTGCAATACTAGCTTTACCTAGACAGGAAAGAAAATATGACGACTAATCAAAGTAGCAGCAACGTACTTTTAGCAGAGGAATACCACTGTAATCCCTCAAGTGTAAGGAGTTGCTGATTTGCCCCAGCTTTGCCAACAGTTCAGGGAGAGGTGATTAGAAATCCTTCCTGTGAATGGTTCTTTGTTCCTTCCTCAACTCATCCTAAATAGGTGAACGGAACAGTTCTTTCTCTGCCAATAAAAGGACTCAGAGTCAGGGAATTGACCTTTTGAACAACTCAACACAAAGCACGGCCAGTTTTGTTTAGGAGGGAGAAACTCTTGCTCTCCATTAAGGGAAACTCTTAATAAAGACAGTAGAAATTGTCATTGTTTGAAAGGCACAGTGGAGAATGGGGAGCTAAAGGCACAATAACAGAACTGAATACTCTTAGATGCAACTCTCTAGGAAAATTCATCAAAGCTAAGCTGGCCTTAATTAAACTGCAAAAGCTATTTTTATTCAAATTAAAGAATTACATTTTCAAACAAATAAATCAACGATATATTTATGCTGTGGAAATAATTAAACTTAAACTAAACAGAGACACAGGCATGAATTAACCAGGTCTGTTTACTACTCAACTCTTCTCTCTATGGCTCTTCTATGAAAAGCATTTATTAGACAACTCACCTGCTCAACACTCATTTGGAAACACTCAGACTCAGAATTCTAGACTCAGAAACTGAACCAACAACTCCTTAATTTAGTCCTATCCAATTTCTAGAATGTTTACTGTGTCATTCAAACAGGTTTTAATGATACATCGTCAAATCCAATTCTCTGAAAAATATGTTTATCCTTGAGTATGTCATACCTTACAAACACAAAAAATACTGCTTGAGAGACATACCACTACCTTCCCCCTAATGTCTGCAGAATCTAGTTATGCACCTGTCTGGTATCTCATTTGTTACCTAAGTGAATTTCAGTCCTTCTGAATAAGGTAACTGATAACTTTTGAGATGACCTCCAATTTATGCAAACAAAATGTATCAAACAAATTATATGTAAAGCATATGCATATTTTAACACAATACTCCTATCACTAGATAAAAGTCAATGCTAAACAATCAAGTTAAAAATGATGGTAATCATATTAAACCCACTTACAATTCCAGAATAGCTGGATATTTCTATGAACAGTCACTAAATATTTAAATGTTGACATTTAAATTATACTTCAGAATTAGCATTTCACTTAATCCCTTCCACTCTGAGCTGTTTGTTTGTTTTTTCCTTCAGATTTAATAACCCATCTACATCAGTCAAGTTCATCTTTGCAGGTTTATCAATCATGAGAAGTACCAGGTCATAGCACAAACATTTGTTACAGTATTGTTCAGACACACTAAAATGCTAATATTGGAAAAACACTTTTGTACATCCACAAATAACACACTATATGTCCATGTTTGTGTTCTGCATTCTGGGGCTCTGAATGCAGGCTGGATACATGACTTAAGAAATGTAAAACAAAATTGGGATGTGCCAACCCAACCCTGTAAGGAAGACTTGGAGATCATATCATTCTTGTTTATCCCAGGAGTTCCCCTATTTCCACCTCCATTTCTATCGTTGACCCCAAGCCTGGACCCCATGCATGATATCTTTACCCAGGAAACCAACTTCAAAAAAGCTGAATGGTGTGGGAATCTTGTGGTCATTGAGGAAAACATAGTTGGTTAAATTAACATGCAGCTTGAGGATTCTAGCCCTTTCTAGCTCTGGTCAGAAATGAGTAGGGGATGAGTGACTCTAGCTGGCATAAAAACCCCTGGTCACTACAACAGAAGGTAGATAAAAAAGACAGTGATGTATAGATTAAAAATTAAAAAGTTTCATAACCAATCACCAAAACCACATTTCTATTCGTAAATTCTCTCAATTAGATGAGCAGTAAGTCCCATCTGAATGTATCCTGTCATAGAAGAAAAGCTTGCAATGTCGATGTTTTTACTGTGGCCCTGATTCAGAAAGGTAATTAATCATGTCAGTTCCTTTAAACATGTGAGTAGTCAGAACTATTTATATATTTTTTGTCGTGCGCATGCTTAAGCACCTTCCCGAATCAGGACCTGTATTACTACAAAGATCCTCACATAAATCATCAATGACAGCTCAGAAAAAATACTTCCCTTTGTAGTAGTATACATACAGTCAAGAATGTATGGAAAATTATCACAAATAATACTTGTAGCTAGAATTTATTTTAAGCATTACTGATTAAAATTATGGAAAACAACATAGATTGATGAAATACATTTCAAATATACAGAACATTTTTTTAAAGAATGTTGGTACCGTTCCACCCCCCTTTTTCTTCTATAAAATCTGACCAACCCACTTAGTTTCTATTCTTATCCCTCACTAATTTACATAATTTTAGCACTGCAGAATATAGCTAGCCCAAGATTTTTTTTTTTATAATTACACTCATCATGGAAACTGTCAGTATCTAATGAAGGATAATTTCTGCTATTATAAGAAGCTTAAAAGATCGTTTTCATGAATAATTCTTAATATGAATCATTACATTCAAACAATGTCAGAAATAAAAATGTGTGTACTTGAAAACAACATTCCTTTTTAAGGAAGAATGCAGTTTTTCAAATTCATAAAGCTTAACCATTATACCTGTAAGAACATCAAATTACTGAAGCAAGGAAAACAGAATATTTTGTTTTTGCACAAAACCTATTAGGTTAAATATTTATCTTAGTAATAGTATTAGTAGCACATGTACAAGAGATGAATTACTTTTTTCCTCAAAAATAAATCATGGTATGGTCCAACCTTACATTAATTAGCAGATTTTAGGAATGCAATTTTCATCTGCTAGCTTTTGTTCTTAAATAATTTTTTTACTAAGAACAAGCAAAAATATTTATTAAAACCCTCTCTCAACCAAAAGAAAAATAAAATAATATTCATTGCAATGTCCACTACCTATGTGCAAAATGTATTAAACAGTGCATCCCTGTTGTAAAGGAACACAGAAATTGCACTGCTGAGAGAGTTTAAAAGAACAAACTACACAGCATCTTCTGCATTTCAAGTATTGTGTTTTCACTATATAACATGTAGTTCTAATTGTTAATTTGTTGCCTATCTTAAAAAAGTTTATCCATCCATTCTTGGCTCCAACAAAAGTGCAAATGTAGACACATTAATTCTGAGATTTCTCCCTTAAAGTTACGGCTGTTTGTTGCTGCAAGTTTTCACTGAAGTCACCCTTCAGGAATCCTGAGGACCAGAATGTTTCATAATTTCATAACTTTTAGGGTCGGAAGGGACCTGAACAGATCATCAAGTCTGACCCCCTGCCCCAGGCAGCAACAAGTCCTGGAATCATAATACCCCAGCCAGATAGCTATCCAACCTCCTCTTGAAGACCCCCAAGGTAGGAGAGAGCATCACCTCCCTTGGGAGCCCATTCCAGAGCCTGGCAGCCCTAACTATGAAGTAATGCCTCCTGATATCAAGCCTGAACCCATTCTCCATCAATCTGCGGCCAATATTCCTTGTTATCCCAGGTAGTGCCCAGGGGAACAGAGCCTCACCTATTTTCCGCTGGTCCCTCCTGGTGAGTTCATAGATGGCCACCAGATCCCATCTCAGTCTTCTCTTGTGGAGGCTGAATAGATTCAGGCCCTTTAGTCTATTTTCATAGGGCCTGGCCTGCTGCCCCCTGACCATGCGAGTGGCCCTCCTCTGGACCCTCTCAAGGTTAGCCACATCCCTCTTGAAGTGCGGCACCCAGAACTGGATGCATTTTAAGTTGGAGGAATCAAAATTAGGCTCCCAAAAGTCATTTTTCAATGTTCTATAAGAAGGAACCCTGGTTAGCAGTCCTCCTGGACTGCTGAACAGTAGGCTGGGAGCAGCGTGATGAGCTCTCTAGGACCTGGGCCCACTTGAGGGCTATGCCAGAGGATATAGGGGAGTTTTGATGGGAGCATGCATTCCAACTATGCTGCTATATTTATACATGATCTTGAAGACTTCCTTCACCCCTCCCAGATTCCCAGTCTCTCAGAGCACTTACACAAGTTACATTTTTCATATGAATGGGCTTCTGAAAACACTCTACAGCCATAACATAACACATGCATGGCTGCAGAGCACTTTTTAAATGGCTGATCACACAAAAAACTAACCCTTGTCAAAGCAGCTATTAGCTGAAGTTGCTACAGAACAGAGCGCTTTAGGGAATTTTGTTCCATCAGGGGTTAATTTTTAGCTATGCCCCTGGGGCTGTCAGTGGCCAGGGGAAGGGAAGAGGAGAGAGGGAGGGAGCAGCACACAGCTGCCAACTGGGCTTTGCCTAGCTGGAGCTGGATGCGGGGTGGGATAGAACGAAGCCCCCTCACCTCACGGGCACCCCCTAGCTACCCCAGCTGGGGTACTGGGGAGAACCAGGCTGAGCCCACAAGGTGAGGGGGCTCTGTTCCACCCTGCCCTCCACCCCCAGCCACGACAAAGCCAAACCACCAGCAGCTGTTACTGCCACTGTCAAGAAGCTTGGATGGGCAGTGGAGGAAGGGAGCCCCCTCACCTCACAGGCCCGGCCTGGTTCTCCCCAATACACCTGACCCAACAGTTAGAGCCTCCTGAACCAACAGACAGTCTAGTCTGTTGGGTCAGGGAGGGTCTATCATTCATGGCACTTTGTGTAAAGCGCCATGAGTTAGAGCGCAGCCCCTAAATGTCTGTAGGCACCTTCAGTCTCCCAGTCATTGCAAGGTTCTCTCTAGTCACTGAGAAACCATTCTCATTCTCTGCCAGCTCCCAGATCGCTTTTTTGTTCTCCTCCTCCTCTCTTCTTCCTGAGCCCTGAGAAATTCCCTCCGCTTTTCAATACTCTGGCCTCACAGTTGGAAGGGTTCTAAGAACTTGCAAAATATTTTCTCTTCTCTTAATTTGTTTTTCCTTGTCAGATTTGCCAGGAATTGGAAACTCGGTAAGTGCTTTGTTCCTAAGGATATGGTCTGCTCAGGTAAAAATCCTATGTATAATGAGAAAAATAGGTGTTACAGTTCTTTGTTCAGTTTCCATGCCACAAAACATTTTTCCTCGCTCAATTTCGGGATACCATCCTTATAGCCTCTTCCCATTACTTCCCATTTGGGTTGAAACATTGATGAAACAAGACCTGTTTGTACTTCTAACAGGTTTGCACTGAGTGCCATCTATTGTGGCTGCCATCTATTGTGTACTGTAAAATGTACAGTCTCATGCTATCGGTTTATTTTATCAAGGTATTAGTTCTTAGGAAAGTCCCCTAGAGACTGTTTGATTGCCAGATATACCCCAGGAAAGTAACACAAATGTAACAAGGACATTTTCTGTAACACCTCTGAAAAGACATCTCAGCATCAAAATAAATAACCAATATAAAAATAGGCTGAAGTTTGGAATAGTCTAAGAGTGACATATTAAAATACAGACAACTTTGCATAGTGGTTTCATGATTCTGCAGTAATTTAAAAAACAAGCAACTAGATCAGGTTTTTAGGAAAAAAATAATTACAAGTCTAAACAGGTGTGTTTTTGAGCTTTTTCATCAGTAATCTAGCCACAATACTTTAGTAAATACATTTCCTACACTGTTACCATGCATGTAGAGGAGTCCTGCACAGGTCCTCATTCTGGTGAGAACACAGCTGTTTTGGAAGTATTACAATTGCCTGGGCTTGTCTATATCCAGAAATCAAAGGTCTTGAATTTGACTCTGAAATGTACATGATATTAAAAGAATGAGTTCCTTAAGAAACTGGAACTTTGTGCAACTACATATACTATATTATTTAGAGTTTCAAAGATTAAATGAATTATTAATGGGCTCCACACTGCAGTAAGTGATGTATAAACATTGCAGTAATAATTTCTAGATGACTATTCCATACAAGTAATAATAAATTGACTGCAGCGAAACATAAGTAAAAATACTTGACAGGATTTAAAATTATGGTGATTTATACACTCACTAAATTTTAGGAACCATGAGTTGGAAGGTCAAGTTCTTCCAACTGCCAGGGAATGTATAGCTGACAGTAAAATGCCACATCCAGGAGTGTCTATAACACCTCAACACTATACATTCTTCTGAAGTTTCAGCAAATGAAGTTTGACCCATGCAAGTGAAATCTCAGATAAGTATTTAGCCCTTTATTAAGGTATTTATGCCATGCTCAGCACCAAAGTGTAGGATTATTAGAATGCCTACCACCCCGCCATGCTTTTCCTAGGTTTCAGGTAAGAGGAAACAATTCAGTATGAACAAAGCATTTTTCACCTCAAATTATAAATTACTGATGCACCTGGTAATAATGCAGACATTTTATTATAGCAATAATTAATCTTCTAAATAACCTGTTTGCAACCTTCTAAACCAGGGGCAGGCAACTACAGCCCACAGTGTATGGCCTGCGGCGGGTCCTTCAGTCCCACCTGGCCCAGCGTCTGGGCATCCTCCGGCCCCTTGGGCACGCAGTGGGGCTGGACCAGCTCTGCAGCTGGACTGCCTTTCTAAGCAGCCCAGGAGCTGTCACTACCACTGGCCCAAGCCCCATGGTACTGGCCGGGACCCGTGCAAACAGCCCGCGGCAACTCCCCAGAACTGCCTACGTGGCCAACAGGCTCAAAGAATTGCCCACCCTTGTTCTAGGCTTTGGCAGAACAGCAGGCAAAACAGTTCCAGCCTATCACCCCCAGAGGTGTGCTGACAGGCTGGAACTCTTGTCTGTCTTGCTCATTTTCAAGAGGCCTAGGCTAACCTGCAGAAGCACGGCTAAATCAGAATGCCCCTGTCATACAGTACTAGAGATGTGCACTGGTATCCATAACAGATTTTCACTCCAAAATCAAGTACATTCAAAGGCTACTTCAATCCCAAATAGAGAGCTGAATCAAAAGGAGAAGCTAGCCCAAAATTATTTCAGAACCATGAAGGTGGTTAAGAATTTCAAACCTCAGAAATCTTGTTTCTTAACAAAATATTCAGACCTAAACATGCACTGACTGAAACATTTCTGTCCTTCAAAGCTCCTTCCCCCACTCAAAAGTTGACAGATTTTCTTTGAAATCAAGGGCTGCTGGAAGAAATTGTGAAGAATAAAACTTCTATTATATATAAGATGCTTGTTTTACACCTTGTACCCCCTCCCAACACACATAACTGAAGCCTCCCATCAACAAATCAGTCTGATTTGAGAGAACTGGCTTCTCAAACTGTACTGGAGCCAGACTGTGTAGAAGAGTCTACTATACCTGCCACAATAAGAACACAAATATGCAAACTGTAAATAATATCACTCAATATTTATGCGGTCTTTTGCTAAGCACAAGGATAGATTCACAAACATGTACTAGATGCAACACAAGGTAAATGACACCAAGGAAACAATGAGACAATCTGGCATTTACCAACTTGGACATATTCCTCCCATATTCAATGGTTATCATCAGGGTGTCTGCACTCAATATTATTTTAAGGGATCTAGCTCAACATCAGCTGCTATAGGTTTATGAACGTGACAGAAGAACTTGTTAGTTAAAGGATGGCAGCAGTGTACATTTTACAGGCTAAAGACAAGGTGGCACAGCTTATGAAGTATTCTGATAGCAATGTGGATAATGCCTTCCATATCACTGTGACATGCTGCACTCTACCCAACGTATACCAGGATATAGATGAGAAATTTTGCTTGAAGTTAGCTCAAGACACTGCTAGTTTGTAGATTCTTTATAAGCAACCAGAAAATCCACCTGTTATGTGAAGTGGGGGCAGGGCATTAAAGGAAATAAGACAATTGTGTGCCTACCTCCTGGCACTGGAAGAGGGTGTATATGAGGAACTGTGATGCTGTGTACTCCTACAGTATACTTGTGACTGTATTTATGTGCCAGATCTCCAAGAAATTTCAGTTAATACAGACAGTTGAATTTGTAACCCCCTACCACCTGGGACAGTGTTTTAAGGCTAAGAATGATATAACTTTCCATCAGTCTACCAAGGTAGGGTGTTAGAGAGAGTAACATTAACTGAAATCTGCCCTGAGGCAAACCTGCTTTTAATTTTCTTTGGTAATTATTTCAAACTTTGCAAGAAAGAATCTGTTTAAATTCACCCCTTCCCCACTTGGAATCCATCTGGAACACGTATGGTGAGGAGGTGGAGGAGAAGGACAAGCAACATGGTGTGGATTCTACCCTCAACTAAAACTAAAGCAATTACAATTTTATTGGTCATAATCCAGAGCTCTCTCCCGGGTATGCTATAGTTTCCTCTATAACAACAACAAACACAATGGCTGTTATTTGTCCAGCTGTGGATCTAACTCATACTCCAAAGCATTGTCCCTCTCCACAATGCTTCTTGGGTCAATCCCCAAACAGATGCTTGGAATACAACCCCATGAGATCACCCCAACTATGTAGTCATGTGGCTTGCTCCAGCAAAGTGATTTATTCTAGCTTCATAATCTGTACTTTTGCTTTCTCCCCTCTCCCACCGGGGTTTCCTCTGCTGCTAGTTCCATCTTCCTTGCCCAAGCCTAAAAATTAGGCCATCCCTGATCAAAAACCATACAACTCTGTGGGCTCTACACTAGGGGTGGATAAAAACTTCTGGTCAAAACTTCTCAAAGTAATAGCAGATACCTGTTAAACTACCCTTTGCCTTACAGTTGATACCCTCTACGTTTTTGTTTCCTACACTGTAAGAGAGAACACTTGTAGACTGTAAAGCCCCCTACTTGATCTCCACTTCCAGCAGCTTCTTTCCTTCAGATATTTTCATATCAGTGCACATTTCAAATGTTACTCCAAAAATCCCTCTCCTGGATGAACTCACACCAAAGACTAGGAAGAATCCTGATGTGCTCTTTTTGGCCAGCTAGCAGCAATCTGGGGATGGGGGTGGAAGGAGAGGTGGAGGACAGGGGTAGACAGGCATCTTCTAAAGCTTTTTGGCTGACTTGAGCTGAGTATGGTAGAAAATGGAGCAGACTGCTTGAAATGAAGGTCTAAATTATATATAAATAAGCAAGCAACTTCTGTTGCATAGGAGGAAAATAAGCGAGTAGACAGACGGGCCAGACTGTACAGGGCTAGGGCACTGTGGATAGCACTGGAGGATTATCAAAACTAGAGCTGCTACCATGTTTAGCTACATCCAACTGCAAAGTGGGTGGTCAGAATCTATCTTAAAGCAAAACGCAGTCTTTATTGTGTACCTCAATCCCTGGTATGCTAGCCCAGGTTCACCACACACATTAACATGGGCATAAAAATGTTATGAAAGGAGGATTAAGGGGGATCGGGCTGAAATCTAAGTAAACCAGCAATGTAGGTATACCCCAAAGTGGAGTTTAAAGGGCAAACGTGAGGGCACAGAGCAGTTTACAATCAGTTATGTTACCAAAATGGCCTTTATAGTTTGATACAGGCATATACTACTCTATCATCCATATATATGGGTATATCTTGTCCATCTTGTCCATCCTGATAATACAAAAATGCTATTCAAATGTTAGTAGAGTTTTATTTTCATCTCTAAATAACATGTCAAATTCTCTGCTGGTATAACTGTCAGAATCAGAAAATTAAGGTTGAAAGGGACCTCAGGAGGTCAACTAGTCTAACCCCCTGCTGAAGCAGGATCATCCCCAACTAGATCATCCCACTCAAGGCTTTGTCTACCCGGGTCTGAAAAAACCTTCAAGGATGAAGACTCCACCATTTCTCTGGGTAACTTGTTCCAGTGTTTTACCACCCTCCTAATGAGTAGGTTCTTCCTAATATCTAACCTAAACTTCCCTTGCTGCAGCTTGAGACCACTGTTCCTTGTTCTGGCATGTGCCACCACTGAAAACGAGTCAAGCTCCATCCTCTTTGGAACCACCCTTCAGGTGGTTGAAGGTTGCTATTAAACCCCCCCTCAGTCTTCTTTTCTCCAGACTAAGTAAGCACAAACTAAATAAGACAAATATGCTTCTCCTCAGAAGTCACATGTCCCAGCCCCCTAACCATTTGCATTGCCCTCCATTGGACTCTCTCGAATTTGTCTACAAATTAAATAACACCATTTGTCATAGTGTCAGTTAAACCCAATAAAATCATGACACAATATGCTGAGTTTGAATCCAGTCTAGGCCCTAATTTGAAAAAGCTTTTGAGCACGTCAGAGTTAAGAATAACAAAATATTTTTTATTCCGCTAAATTTTTTATATGGCACATTGATTCTGTTGAGTACTACTAAAAAGCCTACCAGATGAGGAATCAAAAGATATACCAAATAACTCAAAGCCAGAATACTGTGTAGCATTCAAGTTACGTCATAGCAAACAATGTTGCTGCCTGATGCACACTGCACAGCCCCAAAAGTTTAAATGACAGCAGTTGTAACTCTTGCCCAATTGACCTGGGAAAGAGGGCATACTTTTGTCCCCATGATTTGCATTATGATCTCTTTTTTTTTTTGTCAGGTTTTTAACCTCTCTAAAAATCGAGCGATAGCTATGAGTTGTTGCCTGAAAGCAACATTTTCCTTTAAAAGCATTTAACATAGCTCCTACCTGGCATCTTTGAGCTTTCAGCAAGAAAACACTGCTCAATGAGGCTACGACAAGGAAGATATGGAAGGTGCTCTGCGTTAGCTGTAACAAAATACTATTTTGTGCTGTTACCACACACAAACTCTTATCTTTAAGAACTTATTCCTAAACTCAAAATAAACTTGTGTATTAGCAACATTAATTTAGCTGACCTGCTATTTTTTACCCAACTGATTTCAGTAATATTAGAAATGGGAAAATATTTCTGAGCCAGGGCTTCATATTACAAAGCAGAGAGTTAATATTTTACAGAATAATCATAATGCTTACACAGGCTATTTACTAAATTAAGAGGGTTCTATTTATTTCCCTTCCTACCTTCAACTTCAGTTTGCCAGTAAAACGGTTTCAATTAAAAAAGCCAGACACTATCCAGTCTTACACAATACAGCAAAGCAATACAAACTCAGTCCCCATTCCATTCCATTCCAGGCTGCTGGAATAGAAATTGACATGCCTACAACTAAACAAGAGAGGAAACATGCTTTGGATCTCCTCTCTCAACGCGTCATGGCAGGGAGGGAAGGCGGGAAGCTTGTGAGCAGAACTTTCCTGAAGGGCCTGGTCCCCTGGAGCAGCCAGCCGAATCATTGCTGCCCTGTGCTTTCAGCAGTTCTCAGCACTCTTCTGCAGCCAATACAGCATGCAGAGCACACTCAGATGTATGAACAGAAGCACCTAGGCTACAGGCCATTTGCAGCACAGGCCATCTGCATGGCACCTGTCCAATCCCTCTATACTGTTCGTGCAGTGCTCTCACAGTAGGCTTTCCTACCAGGGAACAAAACCACAAGAATTCTTGAATACCTGTATGTATCCTCTAACACACTTTGGAGAATACCATATTTTGTCATATACACAGAGGGGTGGAGCATGGGGCCCAAGCCGGTGCCTGGAGCCAGGGCCGGTGGGGGCCCACACCCAGGGCAGGGGGCAGGAGCGCGGCAGCCTGTTCCAGTGTGTGGGGCCCATGCCAGGGCCCAGGGCCAGGACCAGCAAGAGCCCACGCCAAGAGCATGGCAGCAAGAGAACCAGTGCCCGGGCTGACACATGGTGCCAGAGTGGGTGGGGGGCAGGGAGCAGCGGCTGTAACAGAGGTGAGGAGTGCGGGGCCTGCACTGGTGCCTGGTGCCAGGGCCGGTGAGGGCCCATGCCCAGAGTGGGTCAGCAGAAGCGCAGGGCCCGCATCGGTGTCCGGGTCCAGGCATGGCAGGGGCCAGTGCCCAGGCTGGCAAGTGGGGCCACAGAGGCCAGCAGGCAGGCAAAGCAGGTGGGGAGAAGCAACAGCAGTGAGCTAGAGCACTGGCAGGCAGGTGGGGCAGTAGGGAGAGGCAGCAGCAGGCTGGGCAGTAGCCAATTAATCTCTATTTACATGAATTTCTACGGGAAAATGGGTTTCACTTAGTGCAGTTCTGCTTAACACTCAGTTTTTCTGGAATCAATTAAGAGCACTAAGTGGGGGTTGCCTGTATATGCCTTGTTTCGGAACAACAGACTAAAGAAAAACAAAAAAGATTGTCCTTTCTGGTAACTGAGTAGCAGCAGCCAGGGAACTGAGCCTGTTCTCAGGCCTGCTGCCAGCCCTGCATGCCAAATTGGACCTGTATACCAATTCAGCACACCAGGGGACAGGCTGTGTGCCAAGTCTAACACCACATGGTGGCTCTGGTACACCAAGTCAAAGATCACACACCGGATCCAAGGCCATATGTTGGCTCAAGGGCCATGGGCTGGGTCAAATGTGGCACACCAAGTCCAGAACCACACACCAGGTTCAGGGCCACGCACCGGCCACCTGTCGGTTCAGATCCAGTGTGCTTTCGTCCCCTCTTATTTAGCCTGCATGCTAGTTCTGGGGCTGACCACACAGTGACTCTGGAGCCACATGCTGGGGCTGACCCTGTGTGCTGTATCCAGAGGTCAGCACAAGTCAGGTCACAGACCAACCCTGTGTGCCAATCTGATCCAGCCAGGGAACTCACTGGTGTGGAAATGTGGTATTGGGAGAGTGGTGGCAGCATTAACTGCCTCACAGAGCCACAGCAATTCACTGCCACCACTCTCCCAATACCAAATTTTTGGACCCGTGGGGATCCTTTTCCTCACATACAGTATACATCCCACTTTTCATAAGATCAGATAGTTTGGGGGGAGAAGATACAAGTTATATGCAAGAAAATAAAGAATTATGAAGACTCAAATGTTATGCTCAGTCTTCTCTATGTTAAACTCCAAAAAGCCAAACAAAATGAAGAATTTTGCATCTCAAGGGGCGATGCCTGAAAACAAAAACACTACACATAATAATAATAAAAAAGCCCTACAAACTTACCCTTGGTTTCACATTCTTTTGTCTTGCAAAATATACATTACAGTTGCATCTGCCTAGGTACTTAAACAGTCTCTTCCAAAACAATTGCCAAGTATAATATACTTGTAAATTGATATTTTCAATTATGAGCCATAGGATTGTATACAGATGATGAAGGCTTTTTCATGAAGAATAAATAAAATTTGTTGCAGAGTTTTTAGTTTCTTACCACATAATTTAGGGTTGTAGGTTGTAGCCGTATTGGTTTAAGGACACAGGCAGACAAGGTTTTTTGGGTGGATGTGTATAACAGGGGCTCGAGCAGAAGCCCTGTTACTGAGTAAAACCCAGGACGCCAGTAAATGGGAGAACCCAAGCACAGCAGTGGGGGGTTAACACACTGGGAAGGATAAGGGTAATTAAGCCTACTACTGTGCATAAAAGGCGGAGCCAGGGATCCCACATTTGCCCTCGGGGCATTGGAGAAAAAGCAGAGCGCAACACAGAGACGGCCAAGCAACACGAGGCTTGGCGAGCAGAGACTTGGGAGACTGACGTCATACTGGTGAGGCTGGGGGCACTCCCACAGAGGGTGGGCAGCTGGCAAGACCCCCAAGAGGCCAGGTACGCTGCTCTGGAGAAAAGATCTGGAGAAAATTGTACCCCCCCAATCAGGACAGCCAGAAGACTGCCGCAATCGGGAGAACAAAGCAATGTGGCAATGAGATAAGCAGTGGAACAGCCGCTTCTGTGCTAATGAGGCAATTAGTGCAGTTATTTACATTGTATCAGTCCCAATAAAGACTGACACTTGGTGAAGATGACACCTAGGTGGTTTATTACTTATCACCCTCTCCTTCGGGAATTAACATCCTTACTTTTCCATCTCCTTAGTCGTGGCAGATGAGTCTTGAAGGGAAAAGGGGTGGGTAACCGACACCCGCTCACAATGTGACACCTTTTATTAGTGTGTGTTCATTCTGGTACACAGTTGTTGTTTGGTTGCTCCTACATATTTTGCAATTGTTTGAGAATTTTTTGTCCAGGTTCCAGGGAAGGATGGTATATCATAAGCAATGGTATGCAATGAGTGGAGATTTTTGTTTTGTACTACAGCAATTCTTCACATGGTGTCCATGCGGCTCTTTCAAAAATATGCTCTCTCTCCCTGGAAGAGTGTCCTTGTTGGGTGAAAGCCCTTTTGAGATTTGTGAGGTGACAAGAGTGAGATTACAACTCAGAATAAAGACCTAATGATATCACTAAATGTATACACTTCATCCTCACACACAACCTCAGTTTCAATAACCAACACTTCCTCCAGACCATGGACACAGCTATGGGCACCAAAATGGCCCCATAATATACCAACCTTTTTATGGTCCACCTAGGAGAATTCCTCAAGAACTGTACCATCAAACCCACGCTATACCTCAGATACATAGACGGCATCATCATTTGGACCAAAAACCTATGATCTCTGATTGATTTCCATCACAAATTCAATAGCTATCACCCCTCCATCAGAATATTTCTTGAATGCTCCAGCACCAACATTTCCTTTTTAGACACTATGATCAATATCCAAAATGGTAAAATACAAACCACCATATACAAGAAACCCACGGATCAACATGCATTATCTACACAGAACCAGAAATCACCCTAAACACACCAAGAAAGCTGTAATATACAGCCAAGCCCTCCAATACCACTGAATTTGCACTAAGGAGAATACCTCCGACTGTCACCTCACAAATCTCAAAAGGCCGTTTTCCCAAATGACACTCATCCAGAGAAGTAGATCGTGCTTTTGAAAGAGCCACCTGGATACCACGTGAAGAACTGCTGCAGTACAAAAAGAAAATCCCAACAAATTGCATGCCATTGGTTATGACATACTACCATCCATCCCTGGAACCTATACAGAAAATCCTTTAAAAATTGCAACCCATACTAGAAGATGACCCAATTCTCAAAGACATCTTTTCAGACCCACCCATCCTACCCTTTAAACAAGCACTGAACCTCACCAACCTCATCACCAGAAGCAAACGTCTTATGGCCCAAAGCACACCAAATGGATTCAGACCATGCCGGGACAAAAAATGTAAAACCTGCCAATACATCTCCACCACTTCCACAATAACATCCCACAACAGAATCGTCACCATTCCTGGATCTTACACCTGCACCTCCAGAAATGTAATATATAGCTCATCCAGTGCACCAAATGCCCTAATGGAAAATACGCAGGAGAAACCAAACAACAACTACGTACCAGACTGAATGCACATTGAAAATCTATCGAAGACAAAAATATCCAAGTACCTGTGGGTGCACACTTTTTACAAGATAACCACTCTCTCTCCAATATCTCAGTTCTAATCCTCAAAAGGAATTTACAAAACACCTGTCATAAACAACCTTACAAACTTCACTTCATAAATCTACTGGATACAAAAAAACATGGACTAAATATAGACATTGGATTTATGGTAGATCATAACTTGACTGCTACCCAATAACCACAGGTAACCTGTCTGCATTTCACCAGCTACATTCTATCACCTACATTCCTCTTTCCCACCACCCTTCCCCTCTCTTACCTATTGTGTCCCACTCCCTCAGATCCTCACTGCCACACATTTGCATTTTCACAGACCTGCATTTTTCATATTGGCTTCTATTCTACCCAGGACAGCAGGCAAACACCAAGGGACTCTCCCAATGCCTGAAGAAGGGTGCTTGTGCCTGAAAGCTTGCAAAGAACATTTTTTCCCAACTATTTAGTTGGTCTAATAAAAGATATCACATCTACCCAAAGAACCTTGGCTTACCACATAATTTAAACCTATACGTTTATATTGGGGCTGAATGAAAACTTCTCTCATTTCAAACACATCACTGAAAGGAAAATGTATCTATTTCATAAAGAACATTCTAAACATTTAGTTTCTGTAATTATGGCCAATTTTAAGATTTCAACGGTCCTAAAGAAATTGGCTGACATCATAGCACAACCAATGGCAAGGATATTTTAGAAATCGTGGCACTCAGGAGAGGTTCCAGAAGATAGGAAGAGGACCAATGTGGTGCCTATCTTCAAGAAAGGAAGGAAGGAAGATCCAGTGAACTATAGGCCAATCAGTTTGACCTCAATCCCTGGAAAGATCTTGGAAAAAATCATCAAAGAATCCATCAACAACAGCTAACAGAAGGCAACATTCTGAGAGATAGCCAACATGGCTTCACTGCAGGTAGGTCTTGCCTGACCAACCTCATTTCCTTCTATGACCAGGTGACGCATCACCTGGACAAGGGAAAAGAGGTTACTTGGATTTCAAAAAAGCCTTTGACTTGGTCTCCCATGATGTCTTCGTGGTAAAACTGAGGACCTGTGGCCTTGACAACATTACAGTCCAATGGCTGGGGAACTGGCTCCATAGTCAGACCCAGAGAGTGATAGTCAATGGAACTGAATCAACATGGCGCACGGTGACCAGTGGCCTCCCACAGGGTTCAGAACTTGAACCAGTACTCTTTAATATATTCATAAATTATCTGGATTCAGGTGTCAGAGTAGGACTGGCTAAATTCACAGACAACACCAAATTACGGGGAAGTACGGTCACACTAGAGGATAGGCTAGCAATTCAGGCTGACCTGGACAGGCTCAAAAAGTAGGCGGATCAAAACCTGATGATATTCAACATAGAGAAATGCAAGGATCTGCACCAGGAGAAAGAACCCACATCAGACTTACGGGCTTGGCAGTGCTACACTCACTAGGACCATGACTGAAAGAGACTTGGGGGTCATGATTGATCACAAGATGAACATGAGCCACCAATCCAAGGCAATGCCACAGTCAGCAAAGCAAATAAAACTCTACCCATACATCTCAAGCAAAAGCCAAGAAGTCATCCTTCTGCTTTACTCTGCCTTGGCAGGCCACAGCTGGAGTACTGTACCCAATTCTGGGCTCCATACTTTAGAACGGATGTGGAGAAGCTTGAGAGTATCGGTATTGACCTGGAAGGGTGTGGGCAGTGGAGTCCCGCAGGGCTCGGTCCTAGGACCGATACTCTTCAATGTCTTCATCAGCAACTTGGACGAGGAAGTGAAGTGTACTCTGTCCAAGTTTGCAGATGACACAAAAATGTAGGGAGAAGTAGACATGCCGGAGGGCAGGGAACAGCTGCAAGCATACCTGGACAGGTTGGACAAGTGGGCAGAAAACAACAGAATGCAGTTCAACAAGGAGAAATGCAAAGTGCTGCACCTAGGGAGGAAAAATGTCCAGCATACCTACTGCCTAGGAAATGACCTGCT
>NW_005842155.1:1664572-1781643 GCF_000455745.1 Alligator sinensis | reverse complement strand
CGCCCTCTTTCCTGCCTATGCAGGGGGTCAGACTCGATGATCTATTGAGGTCCCTTCCAACCCTAGTATCTATGAATCTATGAGAGAGTCAAGAGGTCACATGATTAGAGGCCAAGAGAACAGGCCTTATGTGAAGAGGCTTAGAGCCATGGGACTCTACAGCCTGGAGAAGTGAAGGCTCAGGAAGGACTTGGTGGCAGCCTGTAAGTATATAAGGGGTGTGAATAAGGAAATGGGAGAACGTCTGTTCACCTGGACACCCCAAGGGAAGATAAGGTCACAAACTGTTGGAAGACTGTTTTAGATTGGAAATAAGGAAAAACTTCTTCACTGTCCAAGTCTCCAAAGTCTGGAATAGACTTCCCCCAGAAGTGGTGCAAGCACCTACTCTGGATATGTTGAAGAAATGCCTGGATGGACCCAATGAACTTGCAAGGTCCCTTCCAGCCCTAATATCTATGAAATCTATGATATCTACTTAAAACTGTTATGAAATTAAGTCTTTATGCCATTTCAAACCACTTTTACAAAGAGATATCTGTGTACCAATATCATTGTTAATAATAAAACATAATATATGAAAGTGTAACTCTTCCACAACAAAAGTCATAAGAAGAACTCTATGCTGTACTGAATCAATAATTAAAATGTAACTGCAAAACTGTAGGTTTTTTAAATTAGTTTTATTCTTGAAGATAAATAAAATGCAAATATTGGGCAGTCTGTCAATTCAGCCTATAAGAATAAGAATCAGCTAATGAAAGTGCTTGTCACTTTTGCATTAATAGTTATTTTACAAAGTATTTTATAACTCCCCCTTAAATGCAGTATTTAATTTAAAGCAAGCAAGGGATTACTCTAAACAAACTATTAACAACGTGGAAACTCCAGCTGCTAACTTATCAGCTTCCCTCAAATGTGAGAAACAGGAACTGTAACTGGTCAGGACTATAAGGGGCCCTCTAAACATGACATTTATTCCATTACTAATGTGTTAATTGTCACATAAATGGCAACAGTACTACATGTGCACCCAATGTAATGTGCCATATCATGGCAAATCAGGCTTAAAATAGGTTCCAGCTAAAATGGAACTCTTGAAACTGAATATGTGGCATGTTGAAGGCTGCAACAAGGCTGGTGCTGCCAATTAGTTGATTTTCAGCCCCAGCCTGGAGACAGCCCAGTGTCCCAAACCAGCCTCAGTGCTGTGCCAGGGCTGGGACCAAGACCGACAATCAGCTGATCAGCAATCCCAATCCTGTGACAGCACAAAATCTTGAACCAACCCTAGTGCTGTGCCACAGCCAGGCTGACAATCAGCTGAAAGCACCCAGCTTTTAACTTGCCATTGCAGGGGAGCCCAGTATCATGAACCCAGAATGTCCTTGCACTGGCAAAATAAAAGAGTGCAATTGAGATCTGATCCCATAACTACCACCTGCCAAGCACATGTGTGGCATGGCAGGAGGAGTGATTGTTAAGATCAGGGATCAGAACTCCTGGCAATTTCAAATGAACATGTGCCAGTGCCCTAAGAGAGAGCGGACAGAAGCAGGTGGAAGGGTCAATGACAGGCCTTTAACCCAGTGAGGCAACTAAGACAAAGGTTAGAAGTGAGTGCAAAATTAAAGATACCTATCAGTTTTTCTTCACTCCTTTGCAAACCCTATGTAACAAAGGTTAGCAGATGTGGTTAGGAGCTAATGCATTTTAATGGAAAATGGGCATAGGAGAGCAATTAAAATTAATCTGAGTTCACATGAGAAATATGTTCTTTGTGAACAAAATGTTTTCCATGCAAAAGTTATTCCAAATTCAGTGGCCTCAGGATTGCCTGACACCACAAAACCAACCCTTACATATTGGATTCTATGCTCATACTTCCTTCTCTCCAAAACTTCCAGGATCCTTCATAGATAAGACCCACTAATGACCGTCTGCTTTCTTTAACAAGTCTCCTGCAGATATGGAAACTTGTCAATAGAGCCTGAAGTTCCACCAGAGAGAAAACTTCTTGGGTCACCGTACCACGATCCTACCCACTGCTGCTTCTACAGCCCTATAGCCTTTCTCCACAACTTCCAGTTTACCACAACTGCTCTTTTTTCTCTTCATTTTAACCTTACCTTCTACCATTTGACCTTCTCTTTTCAGCATCTGGACAGCTCCTACATACTTCTTTAGTTGTACTTTTAGCACCTCATTCTCTCTGTTGGCAGAATCACAGGAAGAAAATAATATTAATTCACTACAAAAACGTCAGAAGATAATCTTACAGCAAGTAAACAATATTTATGAAGGCTGACTTTACTTTGTCATAAAGAGGAAAAAGCAGTCACTTGTACAAGAATTACTAGAGATGTAAGCTCTAAACTATATGTTAACATGACTGTTATTGGAAAATTAGTTTTCCAGTTAAAAGAGAATGTGTGACCAATTAGCTTACAGGCATGCTATCACAATATAGCAGATAACTAACAGCATCTATATTACTTTTTCCAGATTAGATATTTCTAACTACATATCATATCTGTCATCATCACAGCATCTTAGTGACTACAGCTTAGATGCCAAAAATGTAGCTAATTAATGCATGAGGAGGGACTCTAAAGAAAAAATGCAATGGTTCAGATTTCATAAGAGTTACTTCACTCTATTTGTCCTACACTCCAGTATTTACTGCTGAGCAAATAAATAATTCAACATGAGAAACCAACTGTGCTATTCAAGGGGATTGACAGCCCTCCTTATAAAAAAAATTCAGAATTCAGTTCTGAAAGCATAGTTGCTAAATGAGAAATAAATGCATAAAAGGGTAAATTGATCTTTCTATCCTGCTATTTTTCAATATTTATATTCTGTCTCATAATTTTGAAATGAAAAGAAGCAGGTATTCAAATCTGCCACTATTGTAGCTCCCCCTACTGATGTTAAAAACCTTAATTAATGTATGAAATGGAAAGGGTATTTTAAACAGCTTGAATTTCGGACAGAAATCTATAGGGTTAAAAATCAGCCACCTGTCTTAGTCCATTCAATTCCAAAAATGCAACAGATGCTTTTCTGGAGAAAAAACAGAATTAAATTCTGACAGGAGTGAATAGAGAAAAATCACTATTAATGATTGTAGATAATATTATTCAACATGGCATAAAAAACCAAAAACAAAAAAACCCACTTCCCATTGTCTAGCTTTTGCTTCTTCCACAAAAACTGTTCTTGCCTCTAGCAAGAAGAGATTTGATTTCCTAATGAACTCTCAAAAAACAGACTTTTTCAATATTATATAGACCCTTGTTGTTCCCCATCCCATTGATTTGTAATATAAGCATTTGCAGCATATCTGAATAGAAAAACAGAAATCAGAACCATATTCTTTCTTGAAACAAAACTATCAGGTGAGAAGGGCTTACATTTTTCTGCAGAAGGACATTAAAAAAATGGTACATGATAGCCTGATTAGTTAGGGTGAAAAGAAAGCAATGCCAGAAAGTGAATAAAAAGTCTCCAGGAAAGCTAAAAGTACTATGCATTTATTTTAGATTATGAATTAAGAGGCAGTGTGCGACTGATGTACATACAGCAAAACAGTGAAATCCACATGCCGCATATTCAATTGAAGATATGTCAAGAAGTACAAGGAGCTATGCAAGGTGGTCCTTTCAGGACCCTATCAAAACCTTTTCAAGTGTGCATCACCTTTAGGATGGGGAACCTCTTCACCCAACCTAAAACAGAATTAAGAATAGACCCCAAATTGCATTTGAGAAATATGCTATATAGATAATTTGATAAACAATGTCATCCATTCATTTGGATATCAAATTCTTCTAATAATGTGCTACACACAATGAGGAAATGAAACATTAATGCAGGAATACACTAATGAATTAAACTTTTGCCTTTTCTTACATATACTGACCACCTAAGATTTTGAGGATTTGTACAGCCTAGTTTCAATCCATTTATGTCAGACTACTGAAAATATTATGTGCCTGAAGCTTTAACACTCCTGGGTTCTTACATAGTTAGGATTATTTTAAATTTTGTGGGTAATATAAAATCAGTTGCATGACAGCATTTGTACTCAATTTTGTTAGGCACAGCTAGTAAGTATACCAACAAAAAGAAACAGAAGATTCTTCCTTTCAGTGCATTACCATTGCTGTCAATGGAGCATTATCCTTACACAAGCCCAGAATCATATGTTAATATTCACATGTATATTAGGTACTTATAGGTAATTATATATAATTATAGGTGTAAAGGCCTTCCTTATTCTTGAGCTAAGTTTCTATCACAAAGCACTTAACTTGTGCAAGCTATTTTGAGATGACAACACCTTTCAATGTTTAGTGTGTTTAATGAACATATTGAAAAGATCATTCAAATGATAATTGGAAAAATAATTTATACCAAGAGTAATAAATACAGTAAATTGTATGTTTTCCTAAATTTGGTAAAAACAAAGGAGATTAGTAAAATACATTTTTGGCAAGGAATATTAATTAAATGTGTAAGTTTGTAATGATATAGGAAATACCTTTGTTGTAACTAGGCAGAATATGAAGAACACTTCTGAGCATCTACTTTCAGGAGAATCTGTGACACAACTGCTATGACACAGTTCTCCATAGAGCTTTCCTTTCTTTGTCTTTTTCTTTTATTAATAAACTACCGCATTTACTTGAATATAAGATGACCCTGAATGTAAGATGGACCTTCCAATAATAAGGTTCTATATATAGAAAACTTATAAATATCTTATAATTTTCCAGGTATAGAATCTAATTATTGAAGATTTACCTATAATTTGTCCCCCTCCCCATGCTATGGCAGGAAAAATAAATCTGGAGGATCAGATAGCCCCCTTACCCTCTAACCCCCACCCCTTTTCCTGCTGCAGCCCCTTCCTCCCCTCATTACTGTCCGACCCTGCTCTTCATGAACACATGGAAGCGAAGAGCAAATTTGAAATCAATGACCCTAAAATAAATAGACCTGTAGCAAATTGCATATACTACCCATATGCATAGTACATCCAGAATTGATGCATTTTACCTTTTTTGAAATTGCTGCATGTTTTAGCACAGGTACTCCATAAACACACTTTTAAATAACCCTTTTGTAACCTATATATAATAAAAACTATGCATGATATTACTCCAAAGCCAAAAGGCTCATGATTTACCAAACAATTCACTCAGCTGGGCCCAAGCAGAGACAACAGCATTTCAAGACATGGTGACTCCACAGCACAGCACTGTCCACATATCCCCCACAAAGGAACCATGTGTTAATTAGCCTCCACACATGACTGAAACCTGGTATTCTTGTCACAAATCCTGGGATCCTCCAGAAATGTATAAGCAAATGAAGTGCAAGGCAATTGGTCTAGCTCCATCTCATGAAGGGCAGGGCCACACTAATCATACATGGCAGGCTGAGCGAGAGGCCGACAAAGGGATTCTGAATGAACCATTTAAAACCCTGTTTGGTAAGGTTTGGCAGACATTTAAGGCTAATAAGGAAACAAGATGATTGGAAATGGGAAAGAAAGGTGTGGGACTGAAGAGGAAGTTGAAATGTATGCAGTGTGGTGGCTCACCCTGACTTGGAAAAAAAAAAGTTGATGCTGAGGGGAACTGCAGTCAATGTGCGCTATAATATATCTTCTTCAGATAGGCTGCACTAACTTATCCTTATGGTAGGTTCCTATAAGCATGTTTGCCCAATATTCAGTTTTATATTTGGTGTCCATTACTGAGTGCATACTGCTCTAGGTAGCAGTTTAATAATAGACAATGTATTTGATATGGTTTTCCTATATGCAAATGTAAGATGAGGGGCTTTTTCTTCTACACTGATTTAGGCAGGGGGAAGGGACCTCATCTTGTATTTTAGTAAATGCAGTAATTAAGGTTAGCTATCTGAAACCTCAAGTATTTTCAATATTAAGAACTATTTATCATCAATATATATATCTTTAGCCAAAAATTTGCATCAATACTGGTCAATCTGGTTCATCTGTACTGAAAGAAAAAGAAAGTCAATATCCAAATCATTCTGCAAACCAAAAATATTTTCATAGATTTTTTCATAGACATCAGGGCTGGAAGGGACCTCGGAAGATCATCGAGTCCAACCCCCCGCCCATAGGGCAGGAAGTCAGCTGGGGTCATAGGATCCCAGCAAGATGAGCATCCAGTTTCATCTTGAAGGTGTTCAATGAAGGCGCTTGAACCACCTCCGGTGGCAGGCTGTTCCAGACCTTGGGGGCTCGGACAGTAAAGAAATTCTTCCTTATGTCCAGCCTGAAACGATCTTGAAGTAGTTTGTGACCATTCGACCTCGTCATCCCTTGGGGCGCTCTGGTGAACAAACGTTCCCCCAGATGCTGGTGGTCACCCCTGATAAACTTGTAGGTGGCCATCAGATCACCCCTGAGCCTGCGCTTTTTCAGGCTAAAGAGCCCCAGGGCTCTCAGCCTGTCATCGTAGGGTCTGCTTCCCTGACCTCTGATCATGCGTGTGGCTCTTCTCTGGACTCTCTCAAGCTTCTCCACATCCTTTTTGAATTGTGGAGCCCAAAACTGGACACAGTACTCCAGCTGCGGCCTCACTAAGGCCGAGTACAGGGGGAGAATGACGTCCCAGGATTTGCTTGAGAAGCATCTATGGATGCAAGCCAGTGTTTTGGTCGCTTTTTTTCCCAAGGTGGAGAACCTTGCATTTATCGGTGTTGAACACCATCAGATTCTCGTCCGCCCACTTGCTGAGCCTGTCCAGGTCAGCCTGGATAACCTGCCTGTCTTCTGGTGTGGATGCTTTGCCCCAAAGTTTGGTGTCATCGGCGAACTTGGCCAGTCCGCTTCTGACTCCAGTGTCCACATCATTAATGAAGATGTTGAACAGTATGGGTCCAAGGACAGAGACTTGGGGGACCCCACTGGTCACAGGACACCACGATGAGTGACTTGCATCAATTACTACCCTCTGGGTCCGACCCCGGAGCCAATTTTCCAGCCAGTGGATCATGGAGGACCCAAGGCGACAATTGGCCAGTTTCTCCAAGAGGCGATCATGGGACACCAGATCGAAGGCTTTTTTGAAGTCAAGATATATGACATCAATCTCTTCTCCCTTGTCCAGGTGATAGGTCACCTGGTTGTAGAAGGAAATGAGATTGGTCAAGCAAGACCTACCCGCAACAAACCCGTGCTGGCTATCCCTTAAGATGTTGACGTCGGCCAGTCCATTAAGGATGGCCTCTTTAATAAACTTTTCTAAGATCTTCCCCGGGATAGAAGTCAGGCTGATGGGCCTATAGTTAGCCGGATCCACTTTCCTCCCTTTCTTGAAGATAGGCACCACAGTGGCCTTCTTCCAGTCTTCGGGCACTACACCAGAGCGCCAAGAGTTAAGTATTGTAGCACTGTACTCAGAAATTTGAGTGTAAGTAAATGGACTATTTGTCTAGACTTCCCAGCAAGATTAGAGCAGAAAAGTAACATCAGAATTTTTAACTATAGTTTCATGTTATTGCAATGCAATCTAATAAGAATATTTTTGTTTAAAATACCTATTTTGTTGCAACTCTGGTGCTACCAAGCAATCCACCCATTTGCTGAAGTAATTTAAATAGACTCTTTTAAAATAAAGGCAGGGTTTTCCCTTGAGTCTATTTTAGGAAATGATTACTATATTAAAAGGACAAAATAGAACATTAAAAAGATCAGAACTCCTAGGACTGCTTGGAAAATTAGGCTGTTGCTATATTCTCTATTTAATGGTTGTCAAGTCAAATTTCTGGTCAATGTAACCTCATTTAATTCAGTCCTTTAATAGGAGTCTGCTAAATCCCATAGGAAAGAAACTATTAATCAATTAGTTATGAATTTTTAATGAAGTCCTTGAATGCTTTATGCATTTTAAGATATTTTTAATTTCTTAAATATGTAGACTACAAAAACAAGTCAAGCAGGTCATACTACATCTGGGAAGAAAGAGCTGTCAGTAACAGTGACATTTTTCTTCATGCTTTTAGGTGTATTCAATTGTGAAATACAGAATATTAAACATCAAAGGACTTGTATGAAACTAAAATATAGATTTTTAAAGGGACACGTGTTTGCAAAGACAGAGGGCACCTCTTCATCACCATCCAAAAATATGTTAAATTACTGTACCAAAGGATTGAGGGGAAAAAAGACAAGGTAATTGCACTTTTTAAAGTATCAAATCACTTAAGATTTTTCAGTTTAATCTCAAAGTAGGCAACTGCAGTTCGGTCCACATATCTTCTAATATATTTCTTTATCATTCAATAGGCTTAATATTACTTATTACACTCTGACACTTAATTCCTAACACCCTGGATATGTCCAGCCTGGAGAGAGAGAGAGAGAGAGAGAGAGACAAAGATCTAAGTGAGGGGGTGGAGGGGAGGAGGCCAAAAGTCAGGAATGAAACAAGAACAGACTGGATACAACATGTCAGAAGAGGTCATTGTAGGATTAGGTAGGGGGAGGGGGAGGGAAACAGTAGTAGAATTGTCTGTACATAAGAAAAGCACACTCCAGATGGTACCCAGACTGCCAGGTCTGAGCACTGTGCTACTGTTAGTAAACAGCTGAGACACAATGACAAATAGGTGTCATACTCAGTTTAATGGCTGGCCTACAGCAGGTGATAACTTACTACTCTGCTCAAATGACAGAAGTCCAGTGACTGTTGGGTAGAATCCAGTCACTGTGCATCATGACCAGGGATCCTGGTTTTCTCTGTTAAAAAATCCAAAATTCTCTTATAACCCCCCTGCCCAATTCTCTGATTAAAACCCAAAATTCTGCATTTTTCTGTGATTAAAATGAAGCGCCACTATATATCGCCACTACACACACACACACACACACACACACAGATATCAGTTGAGCCCAATGTTTTATTAATATTTTTACAATTTTAAAGTGATTTGAAAGCCTATAAGTGCCTCAACCATTATAATAAAATTAATTCTAAATACATTTTGGCATTTGATTTTGGGATTTATTTTTTTATCATGGATAATCAGAGCTCCCCCTGTCACTCACCAGAATGCAGGTCCAGATGCAGCTGCCCTCTCCCCCTTCCCTCCACTGTTTTGTGCCAGTGCCCTGCCCCTGCCCACGTCATTGCCCTTCACTCCCAACCTGCAGCCCCCTGGGCACCACTGGTGCCCTTCACTTCTGACCGGCAGCCCACCTGTATCCACTGGTGCCCTTCACACCCAAACCACAGCCCCCCATTCCTGTGTGCAGGCCGGGAGCGATCCGGGCCCTTTTTCGCGCCGCGGGCTGTGGCCAGCAGCCCGGGCACGCTGGTTCGGAGAAAGCAGGTGACACGCTAGAATTAGGCACGGACTCATAATGGTTGATTCAAGATTGTTTACTTACACCGAAGATGGTCGCGGTGTAGGCTGGACAGTTTCCCAGGCAAAGCTCCTCTTAAATCCCCAGTTTGAGGACTCAGACTGTACTCGGATCACTCCCACGGAGTTGTCGAGGCTCCGTGGATCCTTTTGCGCGCAGGGAAGAGGGATACGTCGAGGATTGCGCTCGGTGACAGGGACAGGCTAGAGGCTGATCAGACCCCTGTTGCCTTCTTTGAATACGCTGGGTCCAATAGGCTCCGCAGCGCTTAGAGATCTTCACGAGACGTGAAGTCTCCTCCTCCTGATGTTCATGGAGTCCTCCCTTGCGGGGTTCTCCTCGGAGAACTCTAAACTTGGGTGGAAACCCCCCAAGCCTTTTATACGGCTAGCAAGCCAATCGCTAGCCGCCACGTGGGAATATTTAAACACAAGCCAATAATGGGGCTCGAATTCTAATACAAATGGCGGGAACTCTTTGCACCGTGCATCTCTGTGCTGCAAAGAAGAAATGCACCCTGCAAAGAAAGCTCCAAAATGGCAGGAAAATAATTCAGTGGTGCCAAAGCGCACACAAAAACAAAATCACACCCTTGGGTTGTGACATCCTGCTGGTGCCCCTCACTCACAACTTGCAGCCCCCCAGCCCTGCTAGTGTCCCTCACTCACAACCCGCAGATGCCCAGCCCCCTAGCCCTGCAAGGGACTCCCAAACCACAGTCCCCCACCCCCACTGGTTCCCCCAACCATGACCTGCAGCCCTCTGGCCCTGCCAGTGCCCATCACTCACAATCCCACCTCCTCAGCCCTGCTGGTACTCCCAACCCACAGCCCCCTGTCCCGCCAGTGCCCCTCACTCCCAACCTGCAGCCTCCTGGCCCTGCCTACTCCTCACTCCCAATTTGCAGCCCCCACGCTCCAGCCTTGCCAGTGCCCCTCATTCCCAACCCGCAGCTCTCTGCCCCCACCACATCCACAGCTGCCATGGCTGTGGAACACGGCAGCTACATCCTGCCTACTCCCTGTCCCACAGGTGCCAGCTGCAGCCAGCCAGCAGCACCCAAGCCCAGGCTGCCGCGTGCGAGACCTGGGACCAGCTGGGACCTGGTATGGGACTGCAGAACAGGGCGGGAAGACTCGGTGCTGCCACTGCTGCCAGGTGCCCTGAGCCAGTCACACACCCTCAGTGAGGTGCCCCCTGTCCACCCAGCAGCAGCGAGGGCAAGGATGGGGGCAGTGCAAAGCTGTGCCCCCCCCCAATGCTGCTGGGCAGGCAGGGGCCTCCTTGCCTTGGCAGCGCAGCTGGCACGGGGCTACCAGCAGCAGTAGCACCAAGTTTCCCTGCCCCACTCTAATCTCTTGCACCAGGTTCCGCCTGCTGGGCTGCAGAGGCAGCTCCTGCCTGGTGCACCCCTTCACCACGATCCAAAAATATTTCAAAGTTATATTACTGTACCAGGCTCTTATATTACTGTACCAAGCCAATTGGGCCAGGCTGCACCCCATGCCCAACTGTCCGTGCACAAATCTGAGGCACCACGTGCCTGCCCATGCTCCCCCAACATACTACCAATGGGCATGCCTGAATGGTCCCCAAGCCCTGGCCCTCTAACCTCCTCCCCTACTACCTTTTTCTAGCTGCTGGGGCTGCTCCCACCACCCTGCCTGGTTGCATTGCTGGCCATGTATGCATGGATACACACACGCATGTGGTGCCCCGTGTCCCACTGCCCTCCCTCACTCCCCTCCAGCCCCAAGCAGCCCCTGGCAGGCTGGAACTCTGCCAGCCTGCAAGACAAAACCCACTGTTTCCCCACCTCAAAGGGTAAAATCCACATTTTTCCACAGGAAACAGAAAACCCAAATGCCTGATCATGACACAGTCTTATTTAGCTAATCATAGCATAAATAGATTAACTAAATGACTTTGATGCTCTAAGTAATTTTTCCTTAAAATGTGTACAACTGCTCCTATTTTTGTTTTTGGTGGAATAGATTTATTTTCCTAATTCTCTTCTAAAGGGAGTATAAACATGTATGGATATAAACAGCAATAGCTTGGATACATCTAATGGCAGGGGGGGTTTATTTTTTAGTCTGATACTGCATTTGAAAATCGTTCAAGTCATAATTTTGCAACTGTACTACATAGCAAAAATATCCAAATGTATTTTAAAGTTTTAACAAATCTGGATACTTTATATTTAAACCAAGTCAATGTTTTATAACCTCTTATCAAAATAAGCCCTTTTTAAAAAAAAACTAATTTCACTGCCATAGAAAATATTGTATCCTGACAAAACTTTGTAATTAAGCGGTATAGTTAACTTTTTCCTTTGTAACTTCTCCCAAAGGCAAATTAAAGTATTACAGAACTTAATGAGTAGAGTTTCAGCCTTTGATAGCAGTATTTCTTTGAAAACAAAGGAAAAATACCATGCTAATGTTGGTCATAAAGCACTACTGGACTGCAACACAGAACAGACTGAAAAAAAAGAATGTGCTGCAGAGTAAATATTAAAATGCAACCTTTTCGCCAATAATAATCTTTTATCAGTAGTCTAAAGATGAATAGATAACAATAGGAAATCCCTTAAGCTGTCTTCTAAAAACAGAAAAACAAAGTGGGTGCATGGAATAAGGTCACTGAGTCCACATACGGCAGATATTTGAAAATATAAATCAGTGGGCATACAAATAACATAGTAAAGCGTTTATTACACTGCTTAACTCTTACAGTTAAAGCCAAAATGAATTGCATGGCAAATCCCTTGTTAAGAATGTGTGTGCACACACTACCCTGTGCAACAGTACCTGGTCTCCATTACAGGTGCGAGAAATCCTAATTTACAAGACAATGGAATGGAACACAGCATTACGATTAATATTATATGCAGCTTTAGCTTTCAGTAGTAGTGTCAAGACATGCTAGTATTGTAAATTTCTCAGTGAAATCAGTGCTTCACACACTCTCACAGGGAAAATATAACACTGCTGAAGACAAGAATTATATATTTTTAAATACCCATTCAATGATGCACAGGCACAAAATGCATTAGCAATACTTAAAATGCCATCTTATATTGCCTTCTTTTATAACTAAATTTAAAAAGAGGGAATCTTTAGGTATATAGTAAATGCAAGTCTTCCAGCAGCTTCAAATCTCAGTTTTTGAAGTGGAAGAAATTTCAATTTAATCTCAAGAGACTTAATACCCAAGGAAACACTGTGCAATTGAGTCAAAGCTACTGCACCTGAAAATGTTTTTCAAAATATAAAAGTATGAACATTTTACATTGAATATACTTGCCTTTTTGTTTGTTATATCCATCTTTTGATTTGTTAGGGACATATAATATGGTCCACAAAATAGCGGACAAAAAGTACCAGTGAATAAAAAGTACCAGTGGCAAAACCTCCTGCAAGACCTATGAAAAGCATGGTGAGAGGTTCTCCTTATATTACCCACTTTTCTTGAAAATGCCTTAGAACAAAGATCATGTCAACAGGTGATCAACTGGCAAGGAACCTATACTGATTCTCTGGATATAGTTCAGCACAAATTTACTATGACCATGTGAATGCCTTGCCAACACTTGGAAAAAGAGATTCCTATAATTATTGTAATCATTCTGATCGGTGTTATGATGTTAGAATCTTTCATGTCTCAGGATATCCTCCAGCAGGTAACCAATCCACTGTGCAACTGAAAAGAAACACTGTTCTCGGACTTTCAATACTTGAGCTGATAGTCCATCCTTTCCTGGTGTTAGGGAAGCGATTCTCTTTTCAAAGTCATTTATAGAGGGTTCTGTAATCAAACTCTGTGATGGTCTAGAGCAGGGGTGTCAAACATATGGCCTGTAGGCCAGTTGCTGTGCACAGCGCCAGCCTACTATCTGACCCACCAAGTTACCAGTGGGCCACCAGAAGTTGTGGGGCATGACCTGTCACTAAATTAAGGACACTTTGGCCTTGCCAGTGATGGCCATCAGGAGCAAGCATAGCTCACTGCTGATAACCCCAGGCCCACTGTTGTCAACAGACCTTGCCCATCACAAGCTGTCTCTGACATAATTTCCATTGTGAAAACTGCAAGTATGGAAAACACCCTGAAAAATACTCTGTTTTCTCACCCACCACTGCATGCTCACCCCCACCCCACCCCCAGCAAACAAAGTACACATCTTTTTTTTGAAAGACAGAATATAGGGTAAAAAATGTTTTTCCAGAGTCATGGCTGACTGAATGACAGAGTAAGTCCTCCTGAGAACATAGCATGTCGAAGAAGTGTAGCACCAGGAACTTCCTGGGCATACAAGATTAGGTCCCAGACCAGGGATAGGCAACCCCTGACATGCATGCCAATTAGTGGCATGCAGAGACATTTTCCTCAGCACATCAGGATGTGTGTGAGGAAATTGTTTTAATTTTTTATTTTTTTTAAGTTGCTGCTCCAGGCTTTCTGAAGCAACCACAAGTCCCAGTGCCACGGCAGGCACTGGGGCAGTCAGGAGAACACAGGCAGGGATGTATTCTACTAGCCCTGCTCCCTGTCTCAGGGCTGTACCCTCCAGCCCAGCCCAGCCCCTGGAGGGAAGTTACATGTGGGCAAAGCCAGGGCCCAGGCAGGTGCTGTGGAGGGCCACTGTGCTGGAGGTTCCCAGCTGGCTGGGCCCCGAGCACTGCCCATGGTGGCTGTTCTCGGGGGGCTCCAGCGGCCATGCCCCATGGCCGGGCCCTTGCACCAGGGACAGCTCTGCCCCACTCCTGCTGTACCCAGTATGCAGGGAGCCCAAGTCCAGTGTCAGGAGCCCCCTGAGCATGGCGTCCTGCCCCGGCTAGGCGGTGTCCCCTCGCAGGCAGGGTGGCTGTGGCCCATCCGCGTGGAGCTACGGGGGCCAGCACGGCCCGAGTCTACGAAGTCCTAGGGTATCCCCCGCTTCCGGCCCGGCCCCTACTCTCCTTCAGCTGCCACCTTCCCAAGGGCCCAGCCTGCCTGCAACAACTTCCCTTGCTCCTGTGTCTCCCTGCGCTGCACAGACCCTGCCCTGAGTGCCCAGCCCAGGCACTCGGTGCCCTGGTGCTGCCCCTGCCTAAGTGTCTGTCTGCCCGAGCCCCAGCCAGGCCCTCCCTACCAGCCCTGGGCCTCGGCTCCCCCCACTCCGGGACCACCAAGGAGGCCTAAGTGCCCCAGCCCTGGCAGCTGCTGCTGGAGTGTCACTGCCTCCCTCTGCTGGACACTACCCTGGACCAGAGGGCCCGAGCCACAGCAGGTAGCAGCGGAAGACATGGGCTGTGAAGGACACACCCTCTTTCTCTTTTTCCTTTTTTTCTCTCTTCTATTACTTTCTTTCTCTTTCTCTCTTCTTTTCTGCTTTTTCTCCTCTTCTCTCTCCTCTTTTTTTCCTTTTTTCTCCTCTTTCTCTTCTTTTTTCTTTCCTTCTTTTTCTCTCTTCTCTCCTTTTGTCTTTTTTCTCTTTCCTTCTTTCTTGCTTTCTCTTTTTCTCTTTTCTCTCTTCTTCCCTCTTTTTCTCTCCTTTGTCTCTTTCTCACTCTCCTTTTTTCCCTTTTCTTTTTTCTCTCTCTCCCTCTTTCACTCTTTTTCTCCTTTCTCCTTTCTCTTCTGTCCTCTTTTTTCTCTCCTTTTTCTCTCAATCTCTCCCATGTTTCCTTGTTCTCTTCTCTTTTTCCTTTACCTCTTGCTCTCTTTCTTTTTTCTCTGTCTCCTGTCCTTTTTCTTTCTCTTCTTTTCTCTCCTTTCTCTCTTTCTCTTTTTTTTCCTCTCTCATCAAAACATGTTTAACAAAAAAGAATACACAAAAATAAAGGTACCATATGAAGTTTTATTTATTGTCATCAGGTTTAGAATTTTTTTGAAAACCTGATATTTACTGTAAAAAAAAAAAAAGCAACATTTATGATTAGTAATTATATTAATATGGAGCCAGTCCTGCCATGTTCCCCTCACCCCCGTTTTGTTTTTCTGGCATGCTGGCATTCCATCACCTTACAATGTAGACATTGCATTGCAGTTTTTCGGCACTCCGGCTAAAAACGTTGCCTACCCCTGTTTCAGACCCTTGCAAGGGCCATAGCAAGACTGTTAGCTCTTTACTGTAAGTAGTTCTTTAAATAAGTTTCTTTAAAAGAGTCTTGTTTCCACATCACAAGTCTTATCCAGATACTGCCAACAGCTCATTTGCTGCTTCAGGTACAAGCTAGCGTTCAGCCACTTAGCTATGGCTGAGAGAGGATTAACACAGTTTTCCTTTGGGGATTTTTTTGGGGGGCGGGGGGGTTTCCAGCAAGGAAAACCCCTTCCCTAATTAAAACATGGGCCCCAGCTTTGGGGAAAAGATTTGGGAGGAAAAGATGTGCATTATATGTGATAAAATATGCTACCTTATAGAGGTGACAGATAGACTTAGTTGATACCAAAGTCTGGATTTCAGGTGTCTCCAAGAGACCTTCCAGCAGGGGTAGTGGCCTTTCTACACAAGCCTCATTTCTTCCTTATGACCCCATCCACCATCTTTGCTTTTATCTCAACTCCCTTAACACCAGAATCTGGCTATTGAAAGCAAACACAAAAAAGCATTGCACAGAAGGAGGGCATAAGAACTGGTGGCAATACAAGGAAAATTTGAAAAGGAAAGTTAAATGGTGCCAAGATGAGAGAGAGGTATATACAGAACTGGTGACAGAGTGTAGGATGGAAGCAGGGAAGATCAAAATTTTCCTATTTGGGAAACAAAAAACATCCTGACAAAATACTAAGGCCCACAGCTAGGGTCCTACTGCAATTGAGGAGATAGGCAGCTGATTTTGTGGGCAGATTTCAGGGTTGGCTGCCATTACTGTGGTGGAGCCACCCCGCACCTCTGATTGGCTGAAAGGCCCTAGTGGCCCCACCCCTCGCTGTGGATTGGCGAAAATGGTGGAGGCCACACAACAGCCAGTCCTCTCAGTGCCAGCACGGCAGGGAAGCAGCCACCATCTTTCCATTTTGTACAGATGAAAGTACAAAAGTTCAACCAAATTTAACTACAGAGAGAGGTGTAACTAGTATGTACCGAACCTGTAAGCAGGTACATCTTGAAATCCTACTTGGGCTTGAGGTCCTTTCCTAGGAAATATCTTGCAATACTTTCCACTCAACACCACATCAGATAGCCAGGTTTAAAATTCCATAGTGGGGTGACTGCTCTGTGTGTGTGTGTGTGTGTGTGTGTGTGTTTTGCTTTTGCTCACATGTACATTTTTAAATCATAAAGGTAATGCACGATAGATTTTTCTAGAGAAGGTCCTAAAAGTTCCCCAGCACACCAAGGAAATAATGTTCCATTTTGTTTAACTATCTTAAATGATGTAAAACAAATCAATTAAGAGATGAATTATTAATAGTTCAAGTATAATTAACGTTGCACATGCACATCAAGACTTTGGGGTTGGATGTCTTTTATTCTTTTGAATTAAGCCTTATGGATGGTGACATGTGCACTGATCTAGCTAGTTAAGGCGTTTATTAAGTATCCGATGCAGAATGTAGAAAAAGAGAGGCTCTGGCCTTTCTATTTAGGAAAAATAATTTATTTCACATTTATTTTGAGCTATCCAAAAGTAGTTTTCTTAGGTTATACTGAGGATCTGGAGTATGCGTCTTCTTCAGGATTTTTAGTACATGGTAAGTAGTTTTTTATACAGATAAAATCACGCTAGCTAGTACTTAGGCTCTATAGTTTGCAGAAACTCTTCATTTATTGACAATAAATAATAAGACATTAGCTAGGGTCAAGTTTCTCAGACCCCTTTCTTGTTTGTTTCTGAATCTATAATGTAATATACGAAGTTGGGAAATGGTGTACACTGTGACGTGATGTGGAAAATCTAGGAAGTTTCTGATGTTGTCCAAGATATTTACAAAATAAGGGTTTTGTTTTTTTTAAGTTAAGCCATTTCCTAAACGCCTACTATTATTTTTGGAGATATATGTGAATAAAGACATAAATAGCATCTGTGGCAATGAGTGACTTCTGAGCAACTTAGTAACTGGAGTTCACTTTTTGGCCCACATTTTCAAAACAATTCTCCATTATTTCACAAAAACCTATATATTCCTTGCTGTGTGAGAGTTTCTTTGCCATTGTTAGTAATGTAAGTCCTCTTGATAACTACCTCTGCACTATTATATTCTTTTCAAAAGAAATTTATTCATTAAAAATTTTAGTGACCACAAAACAAACCTCTGCAACAGTTTAGCTAATTACTTTTCTGAGCTGTTACTCTCACATAGATTATCATAGGAAGTTTTTTGTCTTTGTTGGCATTAGATTTTCTCTTCTAGTCCTTAAAAATATATATTTATGGACTACTAAAGGAAAATGAATGGCGATAAGGATTTTGAAAATGGAAAAATTAGAAAAATATAAATTAGTTCATATGCTAAATGCCTAGTTTATGTTTCTTCCTTTAATCACAAAATCAAAGCAAATGAAATAGATTATATACCTCTGAAATATTACAAGGTAAAGAAGCACAAGTTAGATTAGCTAAACTCTACTACACATAATTTTGAAATCATCTCTAAGTTGTACTTAAGATCAACAACATACACTAGAGAAGGTTTTATTCTCACCAATTTTTGATAAAGATGAGGTATGAGAAAATAAAGGTTTTGGGTTTGGGTTTTTTTTAAACAAATAGCTTCTCCTGTGTAAGGTTTGAAGACTGCTTTTGTAAAATTGTTGTCCTGATTTTTTTTCTTAGAGCACCTGAGGAATCTTTCATCTAGCTAAACTGTTCTTGCCTGAAGATTATTTTAATTAAATGAATATGCTTCTGGCAGTAATAGAGCATGAGAACAAATGCTCTGTCAGGAACTCATTCTGGAAATACTTAGAAGTCAACACAGAGTTCTTAAGAATCTCACATGGTAGCTTACCTTAATAACCTTGCACGCTACTCCCCCTTTCATTACTTCTCTTGCTACACCACTTTATTTCTATCACCTACATTTATAAGATACTCTGAACTTATTGATGCATAAGTGAACATCCAACTTCACAGTAAACTTCAATATTCTTTGCCATGCACCTAATCTACTATGTACAAAAAATAGAAGAATGTCAATGAAAACCATTAATATCCTAACCAATGGCCCCTGGGCATGGTATGTACATGCAATTTTAGAACAAGTATTTAATTGGACAAATATTAGCTTAGAAAATGACACCAAATAGTCCAAGCCCAAGTATAATAATTCACTGTTGCCCACAATGAACACTAGGGCAGTCAACATTATAAAATCCTAGGACAAACAATATAATGGTTAACATGGAGGCACTGGTTCAATTCATCTACAAGGAGGACTCAGTTTACACATACCTGACACAAATGACTGGAGAATCCCCACCCAAAGAAACTCAAAGCAGAGACTTCCCTGAACAAGTAAGCCTTGACTGAAAGAAGAGTCAAGCTTTGGCAACTGTCCAGATTAGAGATGAAAGCCAAGTTGTCCAGAAATAATCATTCCAATGATGACTGGTAAACTGGTACAGAAAGATCCAAAACAGACTTGGGGGCCTGAAACAGAAGTCCATCCCTTCTGAAGTAGGATAGATATATATATGGAGAGAATATCACTAGAGTAATTTTCACAAGAGAGAGGAACCTGATTACACATGATGCCATTTCAAATAAACAACAAACTGAAAACATGTGCCTTCTTGCATCTGTCTCACTAATAATAATCTTACCTGTTATTTGGGGGTGAGGGGAAGAGGTCAAAACATTTCTGACAGAAATATCAATTTAACTGATAATGTCCTTTAAACTCAGATTCTGACATAACCACAATCCTTCTTACCACTCAGAAGTACAATTTTTGATTCCATCCCTCTACAGATCTAGACACCCTTTAAAAGTTTTTACATTTCTTCTTACACAATACCTCTATGATACTTTTGTGGATGGAAGAGAGATGCATTCACACAGGTCCTAACCAATTCCTTGCTCCTTTTTCCTGACTTTAAGCACCATCTTGCCCGTTCTTAAATCTACTCAAAATACTGTTTGAACAATTATCTTCCTGGCTCAAAGCCCCAGTCAGATAATCCACTACTACCCCTTTTTGTATACCCATTTACACCATATCAAAATAAACTGCTTATCTTCACTTTTAAGGCCTTTAAGAGTTTTGTCCTGCTCTCCTTATCTCACAAACCCTTTAGCCATTTACTCCTGCCTCTGCTCCATCAATGATTATGAGCTTTATTATTCATTAGTTAAGTTTTCCAGCAGAAACTTTTCCCCAGAGTACCCATTATACAAAGTGGTAATTCTCATAAAAATTTCTGAGCACTAATTACTACATTACTTTCCTTCAAGTGTCTCCTTAAAGCTTACCTCTCCAGCAAGACCTAAAAAAACACTTGAAAATTGCTAGGCTGTTAATGTACTGGGACTACTGATTATTACATTTGTAATCATTACACATACACCTTGTGCTCCTAACACCTATTAGTTGTATTCATATCTACCATTTCAGTTTTCTGGGTAAAGGTCTTGTTTGCACAATGCCCATCTCACAGCCAAAGCAATAACTAAAAATGGAATGAAGACAACGCTATAGATTTCCTTGTTCCTTAGTTATAACAGTACTTCAATAAGGCTTCAATCCTGCAAATCTTTCTGCGTACACATTAATCCTACTGAAAATGATGGGGAAAACTCATGTAGAACACGGATGCAAGACTGAACGTAATTTATCTGTAATATTTTTTTTCAGCTCAGACTTTTCAAAGTTTTTTCAGTTAAATCCACTTTTCAAAAATCTTCAATACTAAAAAACTCTATGGACTGTTTAGATTGCTAGAACTTTTGTACTGCAAAAATATGCCAGGGACTATTTTCCATACAATGCAAGTGACCTGAATTGAGAATATTAATGTGCCTAAAGTTACATAGTTACATACATGCTTCAGTGATTGCGGCACTGAAGTCCTTAATGAGATAGTTCTGTAACCAGAAGCAGGGGAGAGAGGGGGGGAATGAAGCTAAAAACTGTTAAATAAATAAATGCACTAAGTGTATATTGTGATACATGTGGATATTTCCCCCCCCAGACACATGGATTTTGGTACAGAATCCAGTGAATGCCTATTCCTTTTCCTATTTTGCTATGAGATACCTTCATTATATAAAGTAAGTATCAGTAATTATTATATTTTCTATGTTTAGGCTTTATAATTTGCCTAAAAAAAATCAATAGGACTTTTAATCCAGTTGTAGGTTACAACTGAATTACAAAAAATTCCTTTAAATTGACAAAAATCTATTACTTTTCCTGATGTCATTAAACACAATAATCACAGGTCATAAGCAATATACTTAGTCCTTTCAATAAATTAAGCTACATTTATATTAGAACATATCCAGCTAAGTATCAAGTAACTGAAATTTCCCATAGACTATGTGCCTGGCTGGCCTCAAGGAGGAGCTCCTGCACCGCCTTGGCACGTGTGCCCAGTGTTAGCCACTGTGTGAGTTCCAACGATCTCTGAGGGAATCCGTGGTCACCCCGGGGAAAACCCAGAAACTCACCTGCCATAACTTTGACCATACTTTCAGTAGTGGGCTTCTTTCCTATGGACTCCTTCAGGTTGGCTGCACCTCTTGGCGGGTATCCATGGGGCTCCACCTCCCCTATACCCCATCCATGCACCAGTCACTGCCACTCAGTGTTAGTGCAGCTCGACCTCCAGTGTTGTCACTCTTCATTTTCTTCATCAATGGGGCTACAGTTGATCCATCCCAGCCGCCAAGTCTTCAAGGCATTTTGGGTTACCCTGCTCTTCTGCTGTGCCTTTACTTATGCCCGGCCACTTGCCATGGCTTCCCAGCCACTCCAAACCTTAGAGCACCACCCGTCCCCGGGCCCTCACCTCGGGGCCTCTCCGGGTCATCCCAGCAATACAAAAAAAGAAAAGAAGAACTTTAACAGAAAGATGAGGGGTAGGGCTGTGACCCATCCCCACTCACAGATTTGATGCCAGAGGTCCCAGCTGTTCCCCGACGTCGTCCAGGCTCCTCTCCACCATTGTGGACCCCTCCCGTGGCTCCGGTTCCCTCGTTGCACGCTGGCACTGCTCCTGCCCAGCATGGGAAGCACTCTCCCCATCCACTTCCCCCAGCGTCTCCCCAGTGCCGGCTTTTATGCCAGCCGGGTGGCGTCCGGGGATGACATCACCCGCCTGTGCCAGCATCAGCCGGAAACAGATGCGGCTCACAAACTGCACGAGTGTTTCATGCCAGCATGTCTCGTTTGCCTCTCCCCAGCCTGAAATAGGTACATTTTCCCTGCTTTCAGGGCTTTTCTGCAGGAACGGTAAGCCCCCATTCTGGATCCTGCCGCAGGAGGGATCTCTCGTTCCCCAGCAACTGTCCCTCTGGGACAGACTAGTTTATGTTTTATGTAAGTATTAAATGCATTTTTTTTTTATCTTGCTCTTCCCCCAATTAGGGCGACAAGAATTAATGTTTACAAATTCCCAAAGAGGATACTGAAGTTAAAAAGTGTCTTCTGACACTTCTGAGAGCCTTTAAGGTAGAACAGGACCAATCTGAACCACATATTTTAAATATTAGATGCCAAACCATTTTTAGACCAACAAATTACACCATTACGGTCATCGTTAAATGTCTCCTTACCCCCAAGACTCAGACTATTACTAGTTAGTGAGGTGTTGATTAGCCATTAACCTTGAAATCATATGCCAGCTGTACCAGAATTTCTTATTACATAATATTTGGAATTTAGATTCCTCCTACCCACAATGTGGTACCCAGTTTTCAGAATGTACTGCACAGTATTAAACATACATACACAACACCACCACATATCCGCAGTTTGTTATTCCACTACTTCAGTGATACAGTGATGGAGTTATTCAGGCTGTCCACATTTTAGATTCACAACACTATTTTCAAAACTGCCACAGAAGTAACCATAAATTAAACAAATACCCACAATTAAAAAACTGTAAACTCACTAATAATCTGTGATGTTTCCTTTACAGTAGAAAAGGTTTTTTCCTGCACCAAATTAAAATAACTATTTAAAGTCCAAATTTATCTGTACCACAGTGACTATTTGTTGTACTGAAAGGTATGCTGGCACTACATTTTACCATGTGACTAAGTAGGCTGACTTCCAGGAACACAATCAACACAATGTTCCCACCACACCAGCTGAACTTAATTTCTATTATTACATTATTTAAGGAGGAAGGGGGGGGGGGGGAACCCTATTGAATTTTTATCCAATTGAACAGCTCTTTAAACTTCGCTATAAAAACTCCTTACCTATTCTTTGGAAGTGTATGTGCATGACAAATATCTGATTCACCTATATGTCAATGCAAATTTTAAAACTGTGGGAGAAATGAGTCAAAAAGGTAGCAATGTACAAAGCCCATAGCTGAAACGTGAACATTAAGTAATAAAGAACTGTCCCAACCGCTATACACCTTCTGAACGTCAAGCCCACTTGCACACATTTTTCTCTCCCTCAAAGTGAACAGTTAAGTTTTAAGTGTCTTCAAAACTTGAGCGAGTAATGCCCCAAACAGAAAAACAGAAAACCTTTAAACTTCTTATTCACAGGTACTGACTCTGTTTTGCAACACAGAATTCTGAATATTCTCATATGGTAGCTCACCTTGATAATCACCAGGACATATTTACCCTCCTCTATTTGCACATAAATGTCACTAAATTAAACATCTGAAACAAGTCTCATATTTCACATGCAAAGTAAGTGCTCCAAGATTTTGGGTACCACAGAATGCCCTCCAGAGTATGCATGTTTTAACTGGGATAGAAGGAAGAAAATTATACCATAATCATAGTATTTAACTTTGGGGTTTTTTCTAGTTGAACAATTAGGAAAGGTTTATAATTCTTTTCATGCAAAATATCTATTGTTTAATATTACACATTTGGCCCTGATTAAATTAAACAATAGTTAGCACTACAAAGATTTGGAACTGAAATGGAAAACACAACCTCGAAAATTAGATTTCTTTCACATAGCCTGACTGCCAACCCCTCCCCCACAAAAAGGCAACAATGGGGCAGACACAAGTATCAGGGTGCAAGAGGTGTGGAGGCAAGCAACAGAGGGGGAGAGAAAGAGGGCAAGAGGCCTAGCCCCTCACTTCCAAATACTGTTCCCAATGCTGTTTTCCCTACCACAGTGGTGGGTAGAATGAATTTAAGATGGCCTCCCCCCACAAAAAAGATTCTATGCATTTGAAATTATAATAAATTTATCATTTTCCATGTATAGAATCTAATTATGGGGGTGGGGGTGTCTTAAATTCAAAGTCACCTTGGATTTGGTTAAATAGGGTATATATGGATTTGCATCTGAAGACCATGTGTAGAAATAACATTAAATTACAAAGAGAATAAAAAGTGTTGAAAACTCAACTACTATTCATCATATCATAACTACTTTCTATGCAACATTTTGTACAAAGGCATTGAGCAAAAGTGCCCATACCCTGAAGAGCCAGAAAGATGAAGAAAAGCAAAAAACAAACAACCTCTTGAGTAAGACATCTTATAGGACAAATTGAAGACGTAAGTAGAATTATGAAAAAACTCTACCATGCTAAAGGAAAAGATAATTACAAAATTTTAAAATGGCAAAATGAGCTACCATTAGAAAAGATGGTCAGTAATATAAGAGTAGGCAAATTGTCAGAGGCGTTTACATTTCATGGTGATCAGGAGAGGTCCGGGGCAACTGGAAAAGGGCAAATATAGTACCCATCTTTAGAAAAGGAAGGAGGAGGACCCAGGGATCCAGAGACTAGTCAGCCTCACCTCAGTCCCTGGAAAAATCATGGAGCAGGTCCCCAAGGAATCCATTTCTAAGCACTTAGAGGAGGAAAAAGTGATTAGGAACAGTCAGCATAGATTCACCAAGGGCAAGTCATGCCTGACCAACCTGATTGCCTTCTATAATGAGGTGACTGGCTCTGTAGATGCAGGGAGACCAGTGGACATAATATACCTCAACTTTAGCAAGGCTTCTGATATGGTCTCCCACAACATTCCTGCAAGCAAGTTAAGGAAGTATGGGTGGATGAATGGACTGTAAGATGAATAGAAAACTGGCTGGATTGTTCCGCTCACAGGATTGTATTTGATGGCCTGAGGTCTAATTGGCAGCCAGAATAAAGTATAGGCAAAACATCATCATCCTCGTCATGCCTCCTGCAAGTAGTCGAACCATCAATGAAACTAATGATGCTACCAGTGGATAGAATCAGACAACTGTGGTCAATTGGCTATAAATGTTAACAATGTATCTCCTTGCCAACCAGCCAATCAGATGGCTTTTCAGACTATTGCCCCAGTGCTTCAAATCCTTCAATTCAATGTCGAGGTTCTTTCAGCAACAAAACATTCTATAATCAATTCTATTGCAATTCACCACAAGGCTGACATAATCCGTCTTGAGGAAACCCACATTGTCAAGGATGAAGCTGGTCACTTTATTATCAATGGTTTTGATCACATATGCTACACCTTTCATGCAAAATACATGAGAGCCACCTACATTTGTAACAACATTTCTGAGGCAACCTCACACCCTATCCACTAATCGGTCTGAAGTGATAAGGTTGGAAGCTTCAATATTGCAAATGTCTATATACCACCAAGTGAAACCTGGAGGAACAGCCCTCTTCCATCTCTCCCCCACCCGGCCCTATATGTTGCTGACTTTAATAGCCACATGACTGGGCTTACTCACACTCAAATGAAGATGGTGACCTGTTACAAAATTGGGCATCCAGCAATGACCTTGCCCTGATCTATGACTCTAAACAGAGTGGCACCTTCCACTGAAATAGGACCAAGATTACTCCCCTGACATACGTTGGGATACATCAGTCAATAGGGACCCACAACCAGCATCTTGCATTGTTTTTGATGACGTTCCACACAGCCAACACCATTCATCACTCATCAACATTGGCCTGCAACTCCCAGTCATTACATTTCTAAGAAAATCCGGATGGAATTTCAGGAAAACCAACTGGTCCCTATTCATGGAGACTGTTGGAACGATCTACTGTTGCCCATGGCAACATATCCCAGTTAATGAAACCTATAAGCATTTCTGTGGTACCCTCTATAAAGCGGCACAATCCTCTGTTCCTAGAGGATTTCACCTCCTGTACACTCCTTGCTTGTATGGAGAGTGCACTACTAGATGAGTATGAAATATCTGGAGATCCAAATAACACAGATCACCTGCTCATATCACTTGATACTGCTCACTGGAACTGCTGGAAGGACTCAACCTCACAACTAAATTTATGTCAATCCAGTCAGAGGAGCTAGGGCCTCATTGGCTGCCTGGGAGTGGCTCAATGTTCCCCAGCACAACTCAACCATCTGTGTTGGCCATTGCCAGCCACCTTCTGAAAGTAGCAAGAGTCCCCTGTAACAAGAATTGTGAATGAAGAGTAAGTGAAGAATGGTGTCATTTCTACTGAAACGTTCAGAACCAAGATCCTCCACAAACCTTTTCAACAAAACTGAACTCTCTGCTGTGCAAATTAAAATCTGGCACTGCAACTGGCTATGACAACACACATCCAGAGTTTCTGAACCATCTCAGTCCTTGAGCTCGTAATTGGCTTCTTCAACCGTATTATGCATGAAGGACAAATTACATCAGTGTTGGAACTGAGCAAAAAATAATTGGTCTACCCAAGCCTGGCAAAGACCTACAATTAATCAGCAGCAAGCTACCAACAAATCTCCCTCATGAATATCTGCTACAAGAAACTTAAGACTACTTCTACAATGTTTCTTCAGTAATTGGTTCTGTCCTAAACCCAGAACAAGCTGGATTCCACCATGGCTGGAGAACTTACAATCAAGTTCTAGCCTCAACTACCTTCCCTGAAAATGGCTTTCAGAAAAACCGAAGACTAGTGTTATCTTCCTTGATTTAACAGCAGTATATGAACTGTCTGGCATGCCAGTCTTCTGGCAAAAATATCAGGAATTCTGTCACATTGGGCCACTCATCTAGTCAAACTATTACTACGTGGTCGACACTTTAGAGTCCACCCGGCCAACCAAACTAGCTCTTGGAGACATCAAACCAATGACTTCCCTCAGGGAATCAGTACTGGCACCTCTCCTTTTCAACCTCTACATTAATGACCTGCCTGTGACTGGTTCACAAAAAAATTGTTTATGCTGACAACAGTGCCTTTTCCATACAAACTCATTACTTTTCAAATGTAGAACTCACACTTGATGGAGACATGAGAGAGATGTCAGAGTATGGCCTAAGATGGCACCTCAAAATGACACCATCTCTCTAGGTAACCTGTTCCAGTGCTTCACTATCCTCCGAGTGAGAAAGTTCTTCCTAATATCTAACCTAAACTTACCTTGCTGCAACTTGAGACCATTGCTCCTTGTTCTATCATCTGCCACCACTGAGAATGGTCTAGCTCAGGGGTTGGCAACCCCTGGCAAATGTCTCAAAAACTCTCTCAAATGTTTTCCATCAGCATAATGCTAGTGCTAATCACGAACTCACTATCACCTTAAATGGTCAGGCTCTCAAATTCAAAACCCACCCAGTTTATCTCGGAATCACCCTTCACCAGATTTTCCTTTTATAAATCACATCTCCAGAAAACTGCTTTAAAAATCAAAACAAGGAATAACCTATTTGCTAAACTTTCAGGCTCCTGTTGGGAAGCCAATGCCTCCATGCTACATTCATCTCCTCTTGTACTGTGTTATTCAGTTGAAGAATAATGTGCCTCTGTATGGGCTTGTTCATTGCACAGTGAACTAGTGGACATCCAACTGCGTGCTACAGTCCATCTTGCATCAGGCACACTGCGCCCCTCTCCAGTCCCATGGTTACCAGTCCTCAGTAACATTGCTCCCCCTCATCTCTGCCGCACAAATGCTGAAGTAAGCTTACTAGCAAGACTCCGTGATAATTGTATACTGCCAGTGCAATGGGATACATTCCACCCACCAATTGCTCGGCTCCCCTCAAGACATCCAATATGGTCCACCCTTTCAAAATCCTCTGACTTTTCCTTCCTTACTTCATGTCACAAAGAATGGTCAGCACAAGCACCACATCCTCTCTGACCCTGCAGTCAGTCAACCAGGATTCAACTGGCAACACCATTATTAGGCACTTCTCAATCTTTTTTGAACTGGACAGGATCAGTGTGCCTCAAAACCTATACAAATAGGGCCTTCACAATGACAACAAATGCCGTTGTGGACAAGTTCAAAACATGTCCCACATTGTTGACTCATGTCCATTTACTATGCTACCTGGTGGCCTTCAAGCTCTTCACACTGTTGATGATGTGACACAAGACCACCTCTGTTTCTCCCCCAAAACTCTGCTCTGTGACAATTTGGTTAGGATGGGCCCAGCAGAGGACACACACCTTACCCTCTCTCTTTAGGTAACCTGTGCTGGATACATTCCTGAGGGAGGGGGGAAACCTGCTCCCTCTGCCTACGTGACTGACATCACATACCTGGGTGAGGGGCTTGGGCTCCCTGGGGTGCTAGAAACTGCCAGTCTACCCAGCTACTAGCGATGCATTTCAAATTGGTTGGCTGACAGCCAACAGGTGCTGGCCTCAATTGGGCCAGGTAAATGAGGTCATAAGGGCTATAGAAGTTAAAGACTGCCCAGGAGGAGGGGGCAGCAGCCAAGAGGAAGACTCAGAGAGAGAGAGAGAGAGAAGAGCTGCACCATCTGAAACTTGCTCTCTCTCAAAACTCATGATCAGTGAACTGCCTGCCTCCAGAGGGAATCTCCACCTGCCTCTGGATGATACTTGTGAGTAAGCTGCCTGAGATCTAACTAGATATACAGCTCGCAGTAACTCAGATGCATGATCAAAGGCTACCCAGCCATGCCAGTTTGCTCTATGGGATTTCTCTGATATTGGTCTACCCTGTACCCTATTCCAACCCTACCCCTTGTAACCAATAAAGTTTCCTTCGTACCTAGCATGGGAGACTTATTGGGTGCAGGTCTAGATTATGCCTTGGGGTCCCCTTGCTTCAGCTGACTAAGGGAGACCACTACTTGTGCTTCTGACCGGGGGAAGCACCCCCCCCCCAAGTGCTTCAAGTGAGTCAAGTACCCTCGAAAGCTACTAGGCCTGTGTTACCCAGGGGACGCAGAGCCAGAATCAAGCCCAGCCCTGGATGGTGGCAGTTTTTACCCCAGCCTAGCAGGTGTGCTCCAGGAAGGGAGTCAGCCAGACGTGAGGCACCCCCAGGGAGGCACTTGGAGCCTGGAAGGTGGTCAGGCACAGTGAGGTGGGTGGCTCAGCACAGGAGCACCCCCTACTGGCCTGCCACAGATGACATCGCCTTAAGATGGCTGAAACAATATGCCGAAATCACATAAGCTAAAAAAATTAATAAATCACCAAGTAAAGTGCCCCAGGGGTTGGTCTTGGGGCTGGTTTTGTTCAGTGTTTTCATCAATGACCTGGAAGATGAGATGGAATGCACTCTCAGCAAGTTTTAGATGACACCAGCCTGGGGGTAGTAGATACACTGAAGGATAGGGCAACCATTCAGAGGGACCTAGACAAATTGGACGATTAGACCAAAAGAAATCTCATGAGGTTCAGTAAAGACAAGTGCAAAGCCCTGTACAATCCCATGTGCTGGTACAGGCTGGAGATTGACTAGCTAAGCAACACCTCTGCAGAAAAGGATCTGAGCCTGACAGTGGACAATAGGCCTGTGCGAGTCTGCAACGATCTGATCTGGCTTCGGATCCAGCCGCTTCGGATGGCAGCTATCCAATCCGGAGCTCTGGACCAGGTTTCTGCTTCAGTCTGGCCGAAGCGGCTCCAAAGCTGCCTCGGAGATCTGGCCATAGGGTATAATGGGGAATCAATGAAATACCTATAACGTTATCATTTTGTCTGATTTGGATGAAACTTGCAGGGGTGGTAGCCTCTGCTGAGAGCATGAAGTCTGCCCAGTTTCAAGATGATCTGTGCAGAGGTTTGGGGGGAACTGTACCCCAAATTCTTGAAAGCAAAACTCATGTCACATGTATGTGTTACACACAACAGGGGGTGAAATCTGCAGGGGTAATAGTCCCTGGTGAGGCCATGAAGCCTGACAAGTTTCAAGAAGATTGGTGAAGGGGTTCAGGGGGAACTGCACCTCAAGCTGCAGACAAGCAAAACTTGTCACATGGGTGACAGTGTGTGTGTTAAGGCGCAGCAAGGGTGAAAGCTGCAGGGGTGGTGGCCCCTGCTGCGGCCACGATGCCTGCCAGCTGTCGAGGAGATCAGTGCAGGGGGGTTCTGGGGCCCTGCACCCCTAGCTGCTGGCAGGCAAAACTCATGACATGGGTGCTTGTGCAACTGACTGTCTCTGTCTTGGGGCAGTTGATTGTCTGTATTGATTCTTTCCTCTCCTTAGTCTGGTTTTGTAGGTGTTAATTTATGGTAATTAACTAGCTACATTAGCTAGCAACTGTGTATTGAGCTGGTCCCTGAGTGAATCATGATTCATGCTGTCTGCAGAGTCTACTATCCCTGCAAATTTCATCCAAATTGGATGAAAAACAACAAAGTTAAAGGTATTTTATTGTTTCCCCATTATACCCTATGGCCGGATCTCCGAAGCGGCTCTGAAGTGCTTCGGAAGCTCCGAATGGCTTTGGAAAGCCTAACGAAGCCAGTGCTTCGATCCGGACATGCTGCTTTGGACGCCAAAGCATCCCAAGCTTCTCCAGATCTGAAGCACGGTCCGAAGCCTCGCACAGCCCTAGTGGACAATAAGCTGAATATAAGTCAACAGTGCGCCCTTGTTGCAAAGAAGGCTTACGGCATACTGGGTTGCATTAGAAGGAGCATTGCCAGCAGATCGAGAGAAGTGATAATTCCCCTCTAGTCAACACTCTCGAGGCCACACCTGGAGCACTATGTCCAGTTTTGGGCCCCTCCACTACAGAAAGGATGTAAGCAAATTAGAAAGAGTCCAGTGGAGGGCAACAAAAACAGTTAGGAGACTAGGGCACATGAATTCTGAGAGGCTGAAGGAACTGGCCTTATTTAGTCTGGAGCAGAGAAGACTGAGGAATGATTTAATAGCAACCTTCAACCACCTGAAGTGCAGTTCCAAAGAGGATGGAGCTACACCAGAAGTCAGCAACATTTTTGGGTAGAGTGCCAAAAATACCCCAACCTCACCTTGTAAGATGTTGGCATGGCAGGAGAAGATAGCACGGGAGCTACAAGGGGCCTGATCCTTGTTGTGGCAGCACAGCCCTGGCCCCTTCCTCGCCATCCACTCAGAGGCATGTGTGCACCTGCCACCAGTAATAAGCCAGGCCAGGGCTGCTTCTTTCAGCCTCCCCACTGCCTGCTGCAAGCAGCCTGGGCTCTGTGGCGGACAGCAGGAGCCTGCACAGAACCTGGGCTGGCCATGGCAGGTGGCTGGGAGGCCGCAAACTGCTGCACCAAGGTCTGCAGAGCCCCAGCCCAGCTTGTTGCTGGCAGTCGATGAACACACATCTCTGGACGGACAGCAGGGGAACTGCGAGGGACCCAATCCTTATTGTGGCAATGCAGCCCCAGTCCCTGTCCCACTATCTGCCCACAAGCGCACATGCCAAGCAAAATCCCTTTGCATGCCACACACTGGCACACATGCCAGGGGTTGCCAAACCCTGAGCTAGACCATTCTCAGTGGTGGCAGATGACAGAACAAGGAGCGATGGTCTTAAGTTGCAGCAAGGGAAGTTTAAGTTAGCTATTAGGAAGAACTTTCTCACTAGGAGGATAGTAAAGCACCGGAACAGGTTACCCAGAGAGGTGGTGCAACCTCCATCCTTGGAAGTTTTTAGGACCTGGTTAGACAAAACCTTGGCTGGGATATAATTGGGGACAGTCCTGCTTTGAGCAAGGGATTGGACTAGATAACCTCCTGAGGTCCCTTCCAACCCTTTCTATGATTGTATAATTTATATAAATTGTTTATTGTATCATATTGTGCTTTCCTTATTAGGACAGAGGATCCACGACCATATCATTAGAATTCTTCCTTTTGACAAGATAACCATACTAAGCTGATCTTTTTGTGATGTTAATGGATTGTAACAAAAGAAGCAACAAGACACAGTATCAATTGGGACAATTCTTCATACATGCAACCAACTAAAATTAACAAATGAAATAATCACAAACTTGCTAAGCAGGTTAGTCATTTTTAGAATATTTTATTCAGCTGACTCCATTTCAAAGCCTGTAATTATGATCGAAGTAAGGATGCAATTAACATTAAAGTCATCAGAATGAAACTTCCACGCAGTTCTGTTCAAGGACAGATAGGAGCAAGGCAATATTTTGTATGCCACTTAAGATCTATAGTTCTCGTTAAGAAACTTTAGAACATTTTATAAAGAACACACTCTACTTCAAGCACAACAACAATAGCAGTGCACCACCTCACAGTCACAGTTGATAGCTTGAATCACAGATTATACTTGAACAGATTTGACAGAGTTCAGCCATGAAAGGTTCATTTGTAGGACTACAAATGAGCTCAAGAAAAACAAAATTATATTTAAACTGTCACATATAAGAAAGATGGCTCAGAAGGAAACATCACTGAAGAACAAGATTTCCACTCTTGAAACAGTTGCTTCAGTCAGAGAGAAACAACCTGAGGAAAAAGAATTGCAGAAATACCAGATTAAACTGGTTTGCATCTGGAAAAATTAACACGGGCATCTGGTAATTTCCATCCTTTAGAAACTGCTTGTGTAGATCCCTGAAAGAATTTAGCAGTCTTGCAGAGCAGTTATGGCGGACTATCCAAAATAAAACACATGACCCAATCTCTCAAAATGAGCATCCACTGGCTCCAAAATTGATGTTAAACTACATGTAGTTTTACAAATTTGAAAAAAATCAAATGTGTTCTGGAAACAAGTGAGAAAACAGTTTCCCCAACTGTAATGATCTCCTTGTTCTTTCTGGATAGACATACAAACCTGGTTATAGCTCACCTATATCAGTAGGTCTCAACATTTTTAGACTCAAGACACCCATCAGAAAATGCCAGCTCTTAGCTTTCATTCACTTCTTGACAATAGAAAAATATAGAGCAATTCTTCTGTTGTAAATAAATCATTAAAGCCACTTGCACACATGATAAGGGTTTAGACCCCAAAATTGAAACAGTGGGCATTTAATTCCAATGATTAAAAACCCATCATTTCAATTTAGGGGCTTCCATCACCATTACGGTGAGGAGCTCAATCCTTCTTTTTTTTTCCCCACTCTGTGGAGCCTGCCTGCCTCTTCCACACCCAGGAGGGAAGCTGCCTGTGGGCCGAATAGCCTGAGTTGTGGGGGGCCTCAGTCCTTCCTTCTGCAGCAGGGGCACCGCCAGGGCCACCTAAGTGTGCTGCTAGTACAGGGGTGGGCAATTATTCCGGGCGAAGGGCCACTTACTGAGTTTTGGCAAGCCATCAAGGGCCACATGACAGGCAGCCAAGGACAGATAAATATTAATTTTCTAAATTTTTTAGGGGCCCCATGGGTTGGATAGAATGGCCCCCGGGCCACATTTTGCCCATCCCTGCGCTAGTGGGTAGGTGCTGCCTGAGGGAGACCACTGCCATGGAGGGAAGGTCCAGGGTCCCCGCCACTCACCCCCTGGCCACAGGAGGGGCAGGCAAGCTCCATGGAAAAAAAAAAAAGAAGGAAAAAGGAGAATCAGAGCCTGCTAATGCGAGCTGCCACCAGGCCATGCAGCCCCTGAACTGCAGGGGGGCCAGGTCCTTCCCTCTGCGGCGGTGGTGCCCCCTGGGGCTGCCCAGGCAGGGTGCTAACTATGTGGGTACTACCTGCGAGCTGAGGCAGCACCCGCACAGCTAGCACCCAGACCACCGTGGAGGGAAGGACCAGGGTCCCCTGCAATTCAGGGGCTGCACAGCCCAGCAGCTGCTTACGCAAGCAGGCTCCGCTGAGGAAAAACAAAAAAAATTGGCGAGGGGCCTGATCCTTTTTTCTTCTTTTTTTTTTTCTGCGGAGCCTGCCTGCCTCTCCCGCAGCTGGGGGGTGAGCTGCCAGTGGGCTGCCAGTGGGCCCTGGACCTTCCCTCCTTGCCAGCAGTGCCCCCACGGCCACCCCAGTGGGCAGCTAGGAGGTGGATACTGCCCCAGTTCGCAAAACAAGGAATTGAAACTCAAACAGGAAGATTAGACAGCAGATTAGACAGGACACTGTTTTGGGATGGTTGAGTCAGAGATAATCCTGCCTTGAGCAGTGGGTTGGACTAGATGATCTTATGAGGTCCCTTCCAGACCTAGTTTCCTATGATCCTATAATTTTAGTTTCATCCTAAAATCTAAAAAACAATTGAAAAATTGTTTGGAGGATTGCTGCAGCGATCCCCTCCTCACCCCACCCTACCCCATGACTACAGGAAACCCCTGGGGCTAGTGGATTGCTGCAGGGCAATCCCCACCACTCTAGGACTGCAGGAAACTCCCTGGGACTGGAAGATCACCAGAAAGTGATCCCCATGCCCCAGGGCTACAGGAAACCCCAGGAGCCAGAGGATCACCACAGAGCAATCCCCCCTACCCCAGGGCTGCAAAGACTGCCCCAGAATCAGGCTCCCCCTGCACTGGCAGTAAGACACAATGGGATCTAATGCATGATCCCACAATTGTGTGAATTATGCATTAGATCCCATTGCACTTTTACCTGCATGTGCAGATGGGCCCTTAGCTACGAGCTGAAGATAGATAAGTTGTGCAAGTTGGCAGGATGATGGGAAAGAAAGCTGATTTGGTCAGAACCTACCAAGTCAGTGGTACAGAATGGGACAAGACATCTAGTTCTTATAATTTCTTAGGTTTGTTTTTCATATCTTCATCTGTCTTCAATTTACAGTTGCTGCTCTTATGATTTCTCTTGTTCATATAATAGATGTTTTTGCTATTTCTTACATGTTACTGATTCTCTGTGGTAAGAATGACTTCAAAGCAACTGGCAAACTCGGGCTGATCTCTTCTACAGTGGGGAGGACCAATAATTTCTTGCACAAGCCGGCAAAGGGTATTTTTCTTTAAGCTGGCAAAACTTCCTCTGCTACAGCTGGCAAGGCCACAGGGAAGCAGGTAAAGGGTGAGGTTCCCTGGACCAGATGCAAGCCCTGGGATCAGGAGCAGATAAGATATTAAAGCAATGCAAGTGCTGGGGAATCCAGTGGAAGCTGGTAAAGATCCATTACTCTGAGCTACTATGAGAATGCAGGCTGCCTCACTGATCTGAGCAAAGAAATGAGAAATTTCTTACCTGATAATGTTCTATGAGCAGATTTTTTTCCTTGTTCATAAAAGATTGGATAATGCTTCATCTGTGGATCTGGAGTCCAATATTACTGCCTGAGGGTCTAGAACTAGGCTCTCCCAGCAATTCAGGTCACCAGAAGAATTCCTCCAAAATTATTCAACAATTCCAGCAGCCAGTTTTTAAAATAAAGATAACAGCTTGAAATTAGGTTAATTAACCTTGAGGTAATATGTTTAAGTCTCCTTTCAGACATTTTTAAATTTTTTTTCACAAGTTGTATTGGCACTTAGCCTGAATGAAGAGAGCAGTTGCTAAAAGTAAGAAAATCAAATATGAAAATTTATTATTCTGCTGCACGGCTTCGATCCTCTAGCAAATAAGTAACACCAAGCAGTGATTCCCAGCAGCAGCAGAAAGGGTAAGGAATAAAGCAGAATTTTTACTATCATACCAGAATAATATGCAGAGTAGGAATTCCTTTACACAATGCAAGAGCTTTGAAATTTTAGGAAATGTTTGGGAACTAACCCAATAACACTTTCTTTACTACAAAGCAAAAACCCATCTTCCTGGGTTGAGTGTTAGGATCCCTTCTTATGGCAAAAACAAGAAGAAAAATAGAGAGAGCGCCCCAGTTACCACTGGGAAACTGTGGTTTCCCAAATGTGTAAATATACTTAGTATCTAGCCAGTAGCAACTCTGAAGCCTTAATTCCCTGGCCTTTTGAGTAAAATGTGTGAACATGTGCATGCTTAATATATATCTTCAGAAATTCAGGAATTCGTCATTATGTCAATTTATGCCATTACCTTTCCAAAGAAGTGCTAAGGATTTAAACAAAACAACAGGGAAAATACATCTAAATTTCTATGGAAAGAAACAGCATTTACTTTGGTCAGAAAGCTATTTGAAAAAAATAAAAAGACCTGCTTTCTTAAAACAGTAATGTAGTTCTTAAATTGAACTAACAAAAATTAATTCCTAAGGCTGTGTTCAGAGGTAATGGCAACTAGAAAAGCCAGCCAGCACTAGACTGATCTGGCCAGTGCAATGATTCTTGACCATTGTGATACTCAATGGTTTTGTCCAACACACCTGCCTAAAGACTACCACTGGAGGCCACTTTTAGGATCAGATCAGTAATCCCACAGAAATCCTTTTCCAGATGACATCACTAGAGGCTCATGCCCTTATAGTGCCCAGCACCAGTTAAACAAGCAAGAGAATCGGCTCCTAAAAATTGCTTCCCTTCACATCAGAATTGAACTTGACTAGATCAGTTTCCCAGTTGATTTCTGTTTGGATATCAAAATGTATCAATAAGTCTGAGAGAGTCCCTGCAGAACTAAACTCCCCTGTGAACACCAGACTGTAAACGTTAAGTGGTAGTCCAAATAAAAAAGAGATTGGGTTGGCTTTTTGTTATTGCTGTTTTGTTTTTCTTCTTGCAGGTGCAGCTGTGGTTCCCAGGCTGTTTATCAATTCCAAGCAAGTACCTTGAGCAAATGGAGTACTTTAACTCTCTCTCTTCCTTTTATCTGCATTTCCTTCCCTACTCTCCCACTTCCTTTTCCATTCCTCTTTTCTTCCTTCTGCAAACTGCCTTGAGAAACAGCCAATTTGTCTTTGCCCGGGACATTATCACTATTGTCTCAGAGAAACTCTGACCTCCAATTATACTCCTTGTTTTTTGGAAGGGATGTAAAGATACAAAGCATAAGATACAAAGCATACAAAGATACAAAGCATAAGCCAGCCGCTAATGAAGAAACTTCAACTGCAGGCAAGGCATTCTGGTCTGTCACTGCTCAGTGCACCATCTCGCATCTTCTGCTGAAAACTGTCTGAGTCAATATAAAAGTCAATTCTGACAAGTCATCAAAAACTATTTAGAGAATCCCATACAGCCATTGATGCATCTTTGTTCACTTGTGCCACTAACTGAGCTGTCAAGTGAACTTTAGTTCACGTAGAAGACCAAAGCAAAGATTTTTCTAAATTTATAAGTGTTTTGTTTGCTCAAAGGGGCAGTCAGACATGAGCCAAGAAGCATGCCTGTTTTTACAATTTATCTTGGAAGCAGTTCCATGTTCTCTAAAGTACTTCTCTACAGGTGCAGGTAAAGGCACAATGGCACAATCCAATAAGCGATCCACACAATCACACCTCCTGCCATGCCACACATGCATGGCAGGAAGCATGACTGGGAGATCGCGAATTAGATTCCATCACGCCTTACTGCTGGGGCAGGGGTAGCCTGATCCCAGGCTCCCCCTGCACCAACAGGAAGCAAATTCCTATGGCCGGGAGACCCTGGACTCCTAGCCACGTGGGCAGTGGGCACCTCAGCTGCAGCCTCAGTTGCAATCTGCCATCTACAGAGGTACATGAAGCACCCTCATGGCTGTAACACCTCATCAGCTATTCTCTACCAGCCACTGGGGTGCATAGGGCAACCCTGTGCCTGAGAGCCCTGTCAGCTGAAGGGGCTTCCAGCACAGAGGCATGGACCCCACAGCTGGGAACTCCAATCAGCTGACGGGGCTCCCCGCCACAGGAGCCCCTGACCACATGTTCAAGTAATGGTATGATAGAAAGCAACTACAAACTTATTACATGTGTTTTGTGGAATAATATTGTAACTTATTCCTCTTTTTATCACATCCTTAGCTAAATGAATGTGTGGGCAGGTGACCACTTAAGATTTAAGTAACTGGTTAATCACACCTTAAATGTAATGTGTAGATAGGGCCCTAGAGACCTAGTTGTGAACCCCCAAAGTCAGAGAACAATACCAATATATGCTACCAGCAATCTTAACTTCAGATAACTGGCTATAATGATCACTGCCAGTTATATACTTTCTTTAATTAAAATGAACCTCTCTAAATTTATTACAGTAATAAATTAATGAGTATAGTCATATCTATTTTTATTCCACCGTGAGCTATTCTTTACATTTGTTTAATAGAAAATCATAGAAAATTAGGGTTAGATGGGACCTCAGCAGGTTATCTAGTCCAACCACCTGCAGAACCAGAAAGCAGAACCATTCCCAACTAGATCATCCCACCCAAGGCTTTGTCTAGCTGGGTCTTAAAAACCTCCAAAGATTGAGATTATACAATCGCTATGGACAACCTGTTCCAGTGTTTTACTACTTTCCTAGTTTCAGAAACCAGTTTTTATTTTAAAGTAGGGACTAGTGTGTATCCTTTGTAGCAGCTTGCAAATTGTGAATGATTCTGCTCCTAGCAGACATCTGAATCTATTGGAAGTTAGTGTAAATCACAGAGCACAAGTCTAATGTGCTCCCAACATGCAACTCCACTTAATAGGCAGGTTGCAGTATTCAGCATTATCTTCAGTTTCTGAATGGTCCCAAGGTGTAGCCTTAAATGAGTGCTGAAGGTTGGATTTGTTTTACCAAGCAGACAGGAAGGAAATAACGCTTCCAGCACTAGTCCTTTTAAGCTTTTTTTTTAATTATTATTATCCATAGAACAGTACAGAATAAAAAGTGTAACAAATGAAAAAGCATTCAGCGTTCAGCAAATCTCCAGTGGCTCCCCCAGTTCAGATAGCCAGGAGAGGAGAGGACGCAGCAATTCCCTTATCTCCCATTTTGTTCAACTTTCTCTTCCTTCCATCCTCTGCTCTGAGCAGCCATATGACTGCTGCTTTGAACAGACACGATGCGTTTACCATTATGGAATGCAGTGCTGTGACAAATGCATGTGTACTCTTATTAAGAGTGTATCTGACAAGCAGGGATCCTGTTTTTTCCGTTTAAAAATGGCAAATTCTCTCATTAAAACCCAATTATAAATTATCTGATTAAAAAACCCAAAATCCATGATTAAAATGAAACACCATTATTTATGTATGTATGTATGTATCAAGTGAATACAATGTTTTATTGATATATTTACAATTGTAAAGCAGTTTGGGAGCCTACCAGTGCCTCCATCACTATAATAAAATAAATTCTAAGTACCTGTAAATGTTGGTATTTGATTTTGGATTTTTTTTTATCATGGAAAACCAGAGGTCCCCCTGCCCCCTCTGCTCACAAGGATGCAGGTCCAGGTCCCTCACTCCCCACACACAGCCCCACACCCCCCCCTGGCCCCCCCAGCCCTGCCAGATGGGCCCCCCAGCTGCCACGGCTACGGGACCAGAGACCCAGGTCCGCAGCCCCCTGCCCCAGGCAGCAACACCTGAGCCCTGGCTGCTGCCTGTGGGAGGCGGCAACTGCTGCGGCATAGCAGAGCACAGAGCCTGGCTCCCCCTCCCCTATGCGTGGCACAGCCAAAGCAGAGCTCCCGGGGGAGGCAAAGGCAGATGAGGACTGGCAGCTGTGGACTCAGGCTCCCCACCCTGCTGCCTTCCCACTAGGGCCAATACAGCTGAGTGGGTGGGACATGGTGCAGCAGGGCAGAGCGGGGACAGTAGGGGAAGCTCATTGCCAGCCCTGGAAGCTCCATGCCACCATGACAAGGCGCCCTCCGCCTGCCCAGCAGCAGCAAGGGGCACAACTCTATGCCACCACCCCAGCTGCTGCCAGATGAGCAGGGAATGCTTCACCAGGGTGGCATGGGCCTTGCAGTGGCAAGGAGCTTCCCTACCTGGCTCCGCTCTGCCCTGCTGTGCCAGGTCCCACCCTCTAGGCTCCGGAGGCCCTGGGGGGGAAGGCAGAAGGGTGGGGAGCCCAAGCCACCCCTGCTCCACACACAGATCTGGGGGTATATGCCCCCCTGCTCTCCCCCAAGAGTGAGCACAGTGGCAAGGAGCCAGCCCCACCCACACTCTGCCCCCCCAGATGAACCACCCTTGGCTTCATCCCACTCCCTGCCAGGGCTTCATCCCAGTCCCTGCCAGGGCCCTGCCACCGTGCATCCTAGCTCTGGGCCCCAAGCCCCATGTACCACCCCAGCTGGCCAGCAGCCTTGTCCAACTCACTCACTCCTTCCCTCCCTCCCTATGAGGGCCTCAATCTCCCCTCCCCCTCTGCCAGACTTAGTTGTGGAAGCTACTCTCCAGAATGCCTGGCAGGCATCTGCATCCCCCCTGCTTAACCACACATCTCCTATTCCCCCCAGCCCTTTGCAGGCTGGAACTCTGCCACCCTGAGAGCTCTTTGCAAAAGTGGAAAATCTGCGTGTTTCTCCATTAAAATTAAAATTCATGGTTTTTTTGGTTCAAAGGGAAAATCCATGGGTTTTTTCCATTTTTCCGCAGGAAACGGAAAACCTGGAACCCTGCTGAAAAGATATAAAGCTAAGTGTCATCGGCATACTAAATGCACTATAGCCAATTATCTCTTACCCAGCCCACCTAGCACTCCTCTCAGATACAAACTGAAGAAAAGATGACAATATTGCCCCTGCAGCAGAACAGATGCCCAGGGTAGGGGAAATGTGGGGGACAAACAAGAATGCACACACATATTCAAATGATCTGAGAAAATTCTACTGGGTTTGTTTTCTTGGTAGAAAAACCTACCCAGAAATCCCTGAAAAGACACTCAGATCCTAAGCCCTGTGGCAGAAGGCCACCTCTGTTTCTCCCCCAAAACTCTGCTCTGTGACAATTTGGTTAGGATGGGCCCAGCAGAGGACACACACCTTACCCTATCTCTTTAGGTAACCTGTGCTGGATACATTCCTGAGGGAGGGGGGGAAATCTGCTCCCTCTGCCTACGTGACTGGCATCACATACCTGGGTGAGGGGCTTGGGCTCCCTGGGGTGCTAGAAACTGCCAGTCTGCCCAGCTACTAGCGATGCATTTCAAATTGGTTGGCTGACAGCCAACAGGTGCTGGCCTCAATTGGGCCAGGTAAATGAGGTCATAAGGGCTATAGAAGTTAACGATTGCCAAGGAGGAGGGGGCAACAGCCATGAAGAAGACTCAGAGAGAGAGACAGAGACAGAGAGAAGAGCTGCACCATCTGAAACTTGCTCTCTCTCAAAACTCATGATCAAGGAACTGCCTGCCTCCAGAGGGAATCTCCCCCTGCCTCTGGATGATACTTGTGAGTAAGCTGCCTGAGATCTAACTAGATATATAGCTCGCAGTAACTCAGATGCATGATCAAAGGCTACCCAGCCGTGCCAGTTTGCTCTATGGGATTTCTCTGATATTGGTCTACCCTTTACCCTATTCCAACCCTACCCCTTGTAACCAATAAAGTTCTCCTTTGTACCTAGCATGGGAGACTTATTGGGTGTGGGTCTAGATTATGCCTTGGGGTCCCCTTGCTTCAGCTGACTAAGGGAGACCACTACTTGTGCTTCCGACTGGGGGAAGCACCCCCCCAAGTGCTTCAAGGGAGTCAAGTACCCTCGAAAGCTACTAGGCCTGTGTTACCCAGGGGACGCAGAGCCAGAATCAAGCCCAGCCCTGGGTGATGGCAGTTTTTACCCCAGGCTAGCGAGTGTGCTCCAGGAAGGGGGTCGGCCAGACATGAGGTGCACCCAGGGAGGCAATCAGAGCCTGGAAGGTGGTCGGGCGCAGTGAGGTGGGTGGCTCAACGCAGGAGCACCCCCTACTGGCCCACCACAAGCCCTGAGGAACAGAAAGGGTTCAGTACTGCTGCTGCTTATCCAGGAGGCCCCTGTGTACACATCTCAGCATGCTCTGGAGGCTCCCTCATTGTCTCCTCATTGGAGACAGAGGGCAGCCATGCAAAGGCCCAAAGCTGCCTGTCTGGCTGACCCAGACTGTTCAGGGTCAGCCTAGGTCTCCCTGCAGCACAGCCCAATGTGAAGATTGTGAAGGAGGTGTGTTCCGAGTCTAGCTCACGTGACAGACTGACTCTCAGGGGAAGGGAGGGAGGAAACGGAAGGTAGGAGGTAGAAACTAGGAGCAAAGCAGTCTGGATGTCAGAGGACTGTGCTGCAGGTTATCTGAGAAGTGAAAATGTACAGACATTCACTCTTCCAAGAGAAATTCCAAGTAGAAACTGAATGTATGTGGCCAAAATCAATTGTATACACTCCTGCTAGTGTCCACAAGCAAGCCAACAAAATCTCATGGTTAACAGTATCAAAGGCTGCTGACAGATTTAAAAGAGCATGGGTCCTTTATTTGCATCCATTACCAGAAAGACATTATTAACTCAAGTAACCAGTGCAGGTGTTTACCCTCTCTCCAGGCCTATAACCATGTTAACCAAGGTTAAAGAAAACCAAAGGATCAAAAGAGTGTTATTACTGTCTTGTCTAACCTCCGTGATCTTCTCCAATGGGGATAGAAGACAGAGCAAGAGTTAACCAGATTATCAAGATCAACAGTTGTCTTGAATATATTACTTATATCAGGGGCAGGCAAGATATGGCCGAATTCAGCCCGCCAGGCAATTTCATCCAGCCTGTGGGCACCCAATTAATCGTACTCTGCTCAGCCCAGGGGGGGAGCCCCATGCAATGGAACTGGAGGCCCTCCCAGCTGCCATGTACAACTTCCAGGACCGTGCCAGAAGTGGCAGGGGACCCCACATGGAGGAGCCAGGTGGGCTCAGCCCCACTCCCTGCTTCCCAGCAGAGTCCTGGGAGCTACATATGGTGGCAGGGAGTGGGGTGAGGCTGCTGGCTCCATCACACAGGGCTCCCTCTCACAGCATGCTGCTATGGCCAAGAGCTGCACATGAGCCTAAGGGAGCCACACATGATGGAGGCAGGCTGGTCTGGCCTGGCCTTGTTTCTTGCCTCCAGATGCAGCTCCCAGAATTGGCCAGAGGTGCATGCCACTAGGGGCTATACCTGTGCAGGCCATAAGCGACCCAAGGACCTGCTACCTGCTGCTGCTGGCAGTGGGGACTTTGCAGCATGAGGGGGTCATCTGCAGGGAGAAATTGGGGGGACATGTGGGAGGCCTATACTCCCTCACACCCAAACCCTCCTTCACATACCCTCCAGAAATCCCACACACTCACAACCATATCCTGCTCACACCCCCTCCACACCCTGCTCACACCTATACCTCTCACACCACCACACCTCCCTATAAACCACCCCCCCCCACACACACACACACACTCCTCCAGGTACACACCCCCAGCCACACCCCATGCACAATATACAAGAGTAACACTGTTTTTTAACTATTATGTAGTCACCTCTATATACACTATACAAACACACATAAATCAGGACAAAAATATTTTTTGAAATAAAATTAATGATTTTTAGTATAAAATTTGGTTTATTTCTGGTTCCAAGATTGCAATGCCTCCCTCCCAAAAGGATTACTTCCAGGAGCAAGGGGAGGGACTTCCGGTGGCAAAAGTCAGGGGTTAGGGGTGGGACTTCTGGTCCCAAGAGGGCAACCAAGGGGTGGGGCATCTTTCAAGGAGCAGGGCTACCCTTGTAACTGTCCACAGCTGAGCAAAACTCATTAAGCAGCCCTTCATCCAAAATAATTGCCCACCCCTGACTTACATAATAGCTTCTTTAAGACCTAATTGAACCCTGTCCAGCAAAGGCTGAACTTCTCAATTAACAGCAGCCCCAGCACTTCATTAACCAGAAAAGATAAGACACTAAACCACAGGTTATAACACAAAGCTTCCCCAACACTTTTATCAAGTATGAGCAATGCTGGCTGCGACATAAGCAAAAAAGAGACGTTGTTTTTCCTCTCAAGTTGCCATTCTGTTTCCAGACAGTCCAAATGTCTGAATATCTGACATTCAGTCCAAATACGAGTAATTTTTTTCTGCAAAGTAACATGAAAGAAGCACAGCAATGGAGTGGAGACTGAAGATCAACTAAGTTGCAATTCACTCAGTGCAGTTCAGAAGTGCAAGACTTGATAAATGTTATTTTTAAAGCAATGGCTTTGGCACAACCATTATATAATATCGTAAAAGCTCTGCGTGCTTTTACACGCAGCATCAGAATCAGAGATCTGGCCATCTGCACTCTCATTGCATTTGAGTGTCACCCGTAAACAAGGGTGATGTACAAGGAGAAAGGTAGCAGAAATACTGTTCAGGTGTCATTGTATCAACAGTGGGAAGCAAAAGATTGTCAGCAGTTTGGTAGGACATAACAACAGACTGGTCTGTCAGAAGAAAATCATTAACATATGGGTTACATCACTCTTCAAAGACAAAACATCAAAAGAGATAAGATCACAAGGCAGCCAGAGCAGATCCAGGGGCATTCAATGACACAGTAGCACTCCCCTTTGATTCCTGGTCCCCCCATAATTTAAAAACAACTGCTTGGCAGTAGCAGCAGCATTTCTATTCAGGCAGCAGCAAGGGAGTCACTTGACTTCATGGCTCATTGTAATCTACCCGATTCCTTCTAAACTCTTCATTCCACAGGTGTTAATGACCGCCCCTCCTTTTTAATGGTTTTGATATTCTGCTAATTAAGCAATCCTTTCTGGTGGAATTCTGCTGTCTACTAGCTGCTCTTTTTAATGTTGCCCTGCAAACTGTTTCTCATTTTAGATAAAAACATCAACTCAGGTGAACATCAACTCAGGTATGGAAATAATGTTCAGTGAAACAGCGGGTGCATTGTCAAGATGCTCAAGAAGGCTTGGTTTTTATGAATCTAAAACAGATGTACATTTAATTCTAATGACAACAGGACTAAAGAAACATTATCTTTTGATTATTTTTGCCTAGTCTGTTGTGTTTTTATACATAATACATGTACATAGCACATTAACGCACATTCCAATAAAGTTATGTTTGTGTTTGCTTCGACTGCAAATTGAATAACATAGTCCTAGGCCCCTAGCATATTAGTAAAGCTTCTGGGTTCTTTTTATCTGGAGAAAAATGTATGTTGCATTAAACCTGATGATGCACCACACACCACCCTCTTCAAAATCCTAGATCCATTCATGTAAGAAGGTAATAGTCATAATATCCCACCCTCTCAGTCCCTCCAAAGACCCGAATACCATTTCCAAAGCATTCCCATCTTTCTGAGTAGAGCCTCCTATCACCTCTAAACTATACAAACAAGAAAGCTATAGTCTGGCATAATGTAACACAAGTTTAGTACTTGGGAAAAGATTGTTCAGTCTGTTTTGCTGAGGAAGCGTTAGTCACATTGACTTTGATTTAAAATAGAATCAACGTAGAGGACAAACTCATTTATATCTTGTGCCAGCAGATACTTGGTAGACTATACTTGGCTCAAAAGACAGTCCAGGGCAGGCAGAAGTAATCCTTTGCTTAAACCTCCTGTTATTTTTCTATCAAATGCTTAGATAGATTCCTTGTTATATAGTAGCTGACAGCTGACCTATTTGCTTAAACATTGAGTGATGATGTAGTGTCTTCTCAAAATGCTGAAAGATGCTATAGTAGTGGAAAAATAAAACAATTTTTGATATAGATGAAGTTTTGATTGTAGATATAAATCATCAGCTTTAGATCTCTAGTAGCTTTACTTCTGTGCACCACAGGTGTACTGACAGTTTCCCACATCTAATTTCAAAATTAAGCCTTAACAGTGAGATAAGTGCAACAAGTTACCAAAAGACTGATTTGTAAATGAAATCTGATCAACTTGGGTATAGGAAATGCTAGGGAAAATTAAATGTTTTACTTTACAAATTATACTTTAACTGCATGTTTGTTTTCATTGCTTCATTTTTTAAATACCTGAGAAAAGATGAGCAAGAAAAAAATCAAAGATATGGATACACAAAGTGTTACTTTTTATTATTACGCCTTAAACTCTCTATATTTCTTAACTAAAGCCAAACTCCTATCTAAATAATGATCTGGAAGCTTAAGAATTCTACAGTGGGTACCTTTACAAAGGTTACCTTGTTTACAAATCATATCCATATTAGTTGTTTCTGCTAGTTTCTGGAGATGCACCAACAAAACTGTCAACAAACAGACATGAGCTAGACAAGCTGCTAAGTTTGCTTGTGAAGTTTAAATGAGCCTAACAATTTTCTTTCTAAGTTACTATTCCTCAGGGTATGCTGGGGTGCTTTAAATGGGATAAACTGCAGAAAATCATTCCATACAAAAAACTGAAGATATGTCCACTAAGATCTGGTATCTACATATCTAAAGATAAGTTATATGACTACCACTGCATGATGCGATAGGGTGAATGAGTAAGATGCAATCTAGGCTAGGCTACCATTAACTTACATGCCAGATTCCTTCCAGCTTTATTGTAATAAATAAAGTATTTCCCTAACATACAGAGTCTGAGAAGACAGAGTGCACTGCAAGCAAACAAAAATCTTACTTTCAAAACTATAAGTAGAAACAAAGAAAATCACTGGTTCATAAAAAACGTGTATCATCATAATTCATATATAGGGACCTAACAAATTAGAGATTCTGCAAATTTCATAGAAACCATAAATTTGGGAGGGCTCCAAGAAAAATGGTAGTTGCCACAAAAAACAGTGGGCTTAGTGCAAAAAAAAAAAAACAACTTACTAGCTAGGGGAGAAGCCCTGCAGTCCTGGAGCATGGCGGAGGGTGAAGGGAGGAGAGGGAAAATGGCAGCAAGAGAGGCAGGGCAAGGCTGCTCACAGCAGGGCAGGGCTGCTATCTGCAGCCTCCATGCCTCCTGCTGCAAGGACCCCACCATGCCCTCCCCTCTATCCTGTCCCCTACCACCTGCCCCCTGTGCTCCAGGATTGCAGGACTTCTCTGCTTGCCAGTAAGTTATTTTTCTTTCTTCTTTTTTTTCTTGCACTGACCTCACCAAAATCACAGAACTTGCTGCTTAAGGATGACCCAAAACCACGGCTTAATTAACCTGATTAAATTCAAGACAATCCTCTGATAATTAGATTCTATACCTGAAAAATTGTAACAAATTTATACATTTTCTCTATGTAGAATCTAATTATTGGCGGTTCATTTTATATTCAGGGTCATCGTAGGTTTGAGTTAATATGGTATATAATCACTTACAGTTTCCATTCCACCAAAATAAGCTCCCTTTCATTTCTCATATAAAAACACCCAAAATACATGCATCCAATTTTTCAAAATTAAATTCTGATACTGACCTTAGAATTTCATTTAATTTAGGCTGCGGGCAGATGTGAAACGAAAAAAAATGCACTCTACCAAAAGGGGCAGCAAGTTAGTTCGACACAGCTCCACAGCAGCTGTATAAATTGCATGCTTCAGCAGGGCTTTTTGGTGTTTTTATCTAATAGCTGATTCAATCAGCTATTAGATAAAAGTGCCAAAAAAGCCCCACTAAAGAGTCCAATTTATACAGACATTGGGCAAGCCAGGTCAAACTAACATAATGCCTCTTCTGGGCATGCACTGGGCTCAGCACTGGGGCATGCCAAGTTTAAAGTAAAGTGCTGGGTTTGGGGGGGGTTTACATCTGTAAGCAGCCTTATTTTTAGGTGGTAACATATACTCATGAATACACACTTATTTCACAGGGAATAGAGGCAACTTTGTGCCTCTGAATGATTTTAAAAAACCAGGCATAACCTCTAAAGGTTATGTTATTCATACTATCATTGTGTCCATGTTACCAGTTCGTTTTTCAATGATTTTTGTAAAAGTCCGCACTTTGTACTGTTAGGGGAGTTTTAAAATAATCAACACAAAATATGTACTGTGATATGCTGCTGTTCCTTTATATAAAACTTTTAGTCAACAAGCTGAAAGTTAGTTTACCATACTGAATATTTGTTCTTACTCGTATTCCATAGCCACAAAAGAAAAGGTCATTGTTTTTCTGCTATCAAATTCTTGAGAGGTATAAGGATTGCTATGCTTTCCTGATGATGCACAGAATCACAAACCAGGGAGAGAATGGACCTTAGAAAGTCCAATAGTCCCACCTCCTGTTTGTCTAACCTGCTTTTAAATATTTCAAGGGTGGAGATTTCACAACCTCTAGCTAATCTCTTTCAATGCTCAATTACCCATATAGTGAGAAAGTTCTTCCTAAAATGTCTCTTACTTTATTTAATACTGTTGTTTTTGTTCTGTTTACTGTCCATCTCCATCCTCTAAAAAACAGCCCTTCAAGTATCTGAAGACTGTTATCAAATCCGTCCTCAGTCTTCTCTTCTCCAGACAAAATAATCCCATGTCTTTCAAATTTCCCTCACATTCACATTTCCTAAATTTCTCATCATTTTTGTCCCTTATACTGGACTCTTTCCAATTTATCCATATGCTTCTTGAAAAGCAGCACCCAAAACTGGACACAGTACTCCAGATAAGGTCCTAACACACCTGAACAGAGTAGAAGAATCACTTCCCTTGACTTGCAATCAATGCTCCTACTAATACACCTCAATATTCAAGGGGTTGGCAAACTTATGGCCCATTTTATATGGACCATGGAGCTAGAGGACTCCGTGCACATGGCAGCCAAGTGATGAGGAAAAACAGCAGCAGCAGCACTGCAGGGGTGAGCAGCAACTGCTGTGGTGGCATATGGCTGGGTTGGAGGTGGCCCACACTCAAAACTAAGCTCTTTTAAAGTGGTACCCCCACTGCAAAAACATTGCCTACCCCTACAATACTCTATTGGGTTTTTTTGTAAAAAGCACAGTTGCACACTGTTGGCTCATACTCAGCTTATAACTCACTATAAAAATCACCCAGTCTTTTTCCTAAGGATTGCAGCCTAGCTAGTCATTCCCCAGCTTATATTTGTGCATGCAACTGTTGTTCTAAGGGCAGGACTCTGCATTTGACTTTACTGAAAGTAATTAGATTAATTTTGGATCATTTCACCAGTTTATCAATCATACTAAATCCTAATCCTGCTTTCCAGCCTGCCCGCAAGTCTACCCATCTTGGTGTGATCTGGATTTTTTTTTAAGTGTGCATTCAACCTCAAGATCAAAACTATTAATAGAGATATTAAACAAGTTCAGACCCAGGACAGACTCCTGGAGACTCCCACTTGATATCCTGCTCCCCCCGCCCCATCTATTGATTAGACATTATGGCATAATGGGAAATAGTATGAAATGCACATCCCAACTAATCTGTAACGTGAGACAGTCATGCCTGCACTGACCTATACTGTGTACAAAAAATGTAAAACAAAACAGAAAATGTGTAACATACTTTATAACTAAACCTGAAATGATTTCTGTCAAAAATATATTGGCACTGACCAATTTATGTTGTTTTCATGCATAAACCATATGCCTGTCTTAACCTGCACTGTCTAAAGTTAGTCCTATACCCTAGCCACATAACCCAAATCTTCTGTGATATAAGTGTGTAAAAACATATATGCTGGTATCCTAGGCACATGCATTTAACAAGGCTCAGCTGCGGAATATTTTATTTTCCAGTTTTTTGCCCACACTAACACAAGCCTGGGACAATTTCTTTTGCATCATAGTTAAGTACGGTATCTGTCCTGAGGCTTCATAACCGTTGCAACTATCTACACGTATGGTGGAATTTTTTGCTGCCTTATCAGATGCCTAGAACTGCTACTCTACTTTTATCTATATACTACAATTTAATAGCAGTGCACCAATAAAGATTTTTTTGTGCCGATACCAATGGCCAATTATTAATGACCCATATCAGCCACTACCAATCCAATTGCCAATATTTAGCCTGGCAGCTTGAAGAGCCCAGCTGATAAGTCTATTAAGGGAAGGGGCAGAGGGGAGGGAAGAGGCATGGGGGGGGCGCAGATCAAGGCCCCCCATGGTGAGGGATGGAGCGGGGCTGGGACTTGGCATGGGGCAGAACCACAAGCAGTTCATCCAGGGGGAGGGGCAGCTCCCGCTACTGCATGCACTGTGGGGGAGCCATGTGGGCCATGTGCCCCCCAGATTTGTGCGTAGGGCGAGGGTAGGCTGCCACTGTGGACTGGGGCCAGGGGCAACGCCAGACTCTTCCCAGGAGAGAGGCTGGGCTGGGTCTGCACTCGGGGTGGGTGGCAGAGGCGCTGGGGGGGGCCTACAGGGTGGGCTACAGCCACCCCAGAATTCACCATAGCCCTCCTCCCAGCACTGCCACTGCCACCTGCACCAAGTACAGCTCCAGCCCAGCTCTCGCACTGTCAGGAAGAGCCGGGCGCTGCCCCCAGTCCCAACCCACAAATGGCAGCCCACCTTTGCCCCGCTCACAGATTGGGGGGCACATGCCTCCAAGGCTCCCCTGGGAGTGTGCATAGCCACTCCCCCTCCCCCAAATGAGCCGCTCACAGCGCTGCCCTGTGCCCTACCCTGGCTGGGCAGTGCCTGCACCAGCCCCAGCCCCTCTTTCACCACATGGGCCTCAATCTTCCCCCTGCTTCCCTTCCCCCCGCAACAGACTTACCAACCAAACACTTTTCTCCAAGCTACCGGGCTGGCCACAAGCATGCTATGGCTGCATATGCATGTGGCATTTATCAGTGACATTATCAGCCACAGCAAAAAAAAAAAGCTGATTTCCAATAATGTCAATTTTCCGTTTCTTAGTACCGATACAATATAGACCAATGTATCAGTGCACCTCTACAATTTAATTGGTTTATGATTTGGGGATCCCAAACCAAGAAATAGTAATTCATTTGGTCATCCTTTTTCTGCCTAAATTTCTAGTCAGATGCATCTTTCTCCTGCATTTCTCTCCTGTGCTAAAAAGCCCCAGCTGCCCCTGGGAAATACGGAACTGGACACTGCCAAAGAACTGGTTAAAAAAACCTGAAGAGAACTTGTACTTGTGATAGAAGTCAGCTAAAACAGGACACCAAGCACCACAATTAGGCAGGATTCAAGAGAGCAGTCGGCCAACTGATAGAATTTTCAAAATTATTTTTAATGCTTATTAGTTATTTTTAACCCGTGGCTAAATTTATGGCACTTCAGTAGCTAAGCCTCACTGAAAGTCAAGATGATTTACACTCCTAAGGCATATAAACATTTGTACTCATTGAAATTAAGTTTCAAACATACACGTTGAAGTTTTATAATTTTTCCCTCCATGGGGCAGGAAGATACCAGAATCAAATTGTCCAATACAAGACTCTCAAATCATAACCAAGATTATTCATGTGTTGAACTGGTTTTATGCTTCAGTCTAAATACATCAGCGTATGCATGCCAGGAAGAGAATTTTAGTCAGGACAGTCCTTGAAACATGAGTCACCAAACAATTCAATTCAAGCATAATTGGTTGAGATGGCAACACATCTGCTTCATGAGGTAATTCTGAAAGCTGATCTTATATGGATTACATAAGCAAGTAAGCAAGACAGAAAATTTGTAACAATATACCATAACTAGATTTAAAACAATTTCTGCAAAAGTATACCAGCAATTTACCAAATTATTCCATTTTCACACACAACATACAAAAGCCTATGTATTTAGTCCTTCCAAGAACCCAAAGTTATAACTTACCAGGCAACAAGTTATGGAAAAGAGGAGTGAAATGGCTAAGGCTACTATGAAGAAAGAAAAAAAGCTTTTTCCATGCTTGTTAATGCTCATCCTTAAGAGTTGCTACTTACATATTTGCATATCTTTAACTTCAGAAAGAAGTCATCCGGGAAAGTCTTGTTTTGGCAAAACCAATAGCTTTACAAGGGACAAGTATATAAAACAGGACACCTGCCTAGCAGCCAGATGAATACCAAAAAAAACTCTGTCAGCCCACAGACTGGCAGCCATACTGCCATCACATCCAAGAGGAATTTTCTCCTCCAATAAATATGAAAAATACAATATCCCAAACCAAAAGGAGTGCAAACATATGGTTACACAGAATGTTATAATAAATTAACAATTACTACATTTCTCACACCCATCATACAATTTAAACAGAGAATGATTAAAAGTGATACATGTGCCTGCCATAGAGTAATTATAGAATGCATATAATCACCTGTTCCAAAGTACTGGTTTATTCCTCTCTATCTTTAGCATTTAGCTTTTTCGGTATGCAATTTACTCATTTAAGTCTTTTCTTTATTAAATATACTTTTACAAGGCTTCACCTTGAACTTCAGCCTCAAGCTTGAAGTTTTTAAAATACAATGCAGAGTGTATCTGCATCTCATACTTGTTTTCCAATATGTTCTTACTCCCTACCTTGTCAATGCCTGGATCTTTGCTGCATGTCGCTCTTCCTGCTCTGCTACTTTCTTTCTCAAGTTGTCTATTTCTTGCCTGAGTGCTGCTGAATGCTCCATCTCTCCATCAAGCAGGTTTCGCAGAGATCTGAAAAAAGGGAGTACCATCTGTTAAGACATTGTAAAAGCTACCAGTCCAACAGATGAAACATGAACAAATATAAGTAGGTTGTCTAAAAGTATGTCATTCATTTTACCCCCAAATCTCATTATTCAAATCTAATAAATGCACTTAGTCTAATCTTATTGTACCTATTCAAATTTATTACATGCATTTTATAAAAAGCTACGAAAAGATACAGAAAAGGACCAAGAGTAGTAGATGAAATAATTATGACATTATTTTTTATTTCAACTCTAGGCCCAAAATATCATAGATGCCCCAGTGTTTGGTACCATATTCACAAAGGGAGACATGTTCTCTACAGAAAAGATCTGTTTTCCCTAACATAATCAAACAATTGAAGAAATGTTTTCTGAGATACAAGAGTATATAAGCAGTATCATTTACTAGCTGGAGCAGGAGATGTGGGCCCAGAACTGTAGGCTTCCATTGTGTGAACCTTGCCTTTGGAAAAGAACTCTCAGATCAGCATTACAAGCATTTTAATCCAAATGAAAAAGTTTGCCTGTGAGCATTCCTCTTCAGCAGAAACACTACAGCATCATACTTGTTAAGTTGCATGAAAAGAAATACAGGGTGACAGTCTTGCACCCAGAACTTGTTATTATAGGAGTTGAAGCGAAAAAAGAATGGGTATATGCTTCAGGGAAAAGGTACCTGTTCTGTTCTTCCAGTTCATCCTTTCTGTTCATCATGGCCACAATAGCTTGCCGAAGTTCATCTAAGAGAGAAGAAAACTATCATGTTTCTTTCTATCATTTCAGATAAAAAGAGTCGTATGCATGTTGGCAACAATTAAAAAAATGTGTCTGTGCTCAAGTCAACTCTTAAGAATATATTTAAGTCCTATTCATTTTAGTACTTTAAAAAAAGTGGCATATTTGACACCTACAGTATTCAACAGTGTAAACTCATTCAGGATTGTGAAATAGTTTGAATATGATTTTAATACAAACTTTAACAAGTTCATTCTAGGTTACAGAAGTTACTCTTTCCTCTGACAACTTTATCATGTATGGTGTCTTACAATACAGTCCGTTCTTTCAATATGATCTGAGCTAGAAGTGACACACACAGACAAGCCCGCTCACAGATTACCATCCTTACTTCACATGAGATGTACCTGACAAATCAGCTCTTTCCACCTAGTTTCAGAGGTAGATTTTGGGACAATTAGCGTTGCCAAAAGTACACATAAATCAATTACCCCTCACTTTCTTGAAGGTCAAATACAGAAAACTATTTAATTAGTACACCGAAAGTAACTTTTAAAAGCTTGTATATTTGTTCCATAACTCATTCCACTGCCTCAGGGAAGATACTGAGAAGTCTGCATTTTACTAAATGAAAATTCTGTCAAACTCAGGGGAAAGGGAAATAACAATCAGTAAACTCAATCACATCAGTTGTACACATCAAGGGTAGAATTTACTTTACTTCTCAGAATTACTAAACAATAGCCATACATTTTTTCAGCATCCTAACAGAAATGAAAAATGCTAGATTTGAAGACTCATCACATCATTGCTCTAGATATTCTGTACTGCAGAGAAGAAAAAGACTGATTAAGTAGAAACCTAAAATAGCATTTAATTAAGTGTAGTCTGATGCTTTAAATATAAATTCGTAAAAATTAAAACTCATAATTAGAAAAGCCAGTTCTCTACTGAAGTCGGTTACCAATAAAGGTGGAAGACTCAAGGGAGTTAAAAATGTTCACACAAGGAATCTGAAAATGTTTACCCAAGTCCTTTACGTACTTCTATGAGTGGTTTCCTGACATGACAGACATTTCAGTGAAAATATACTCAAATCTGGAAAGTGAAAACAGCTGCTGGGAATTCAGTGCTAGATTCAGTCATGAGAAAAATCACAACAGATGTCTCAACTCATTAAAAGATGGGTCAGGGCAGAAAACAGAAATATTCTGAAGGAGTTAAAGAAAAGGAATGTAACTGCCCAAAAAACCCAATATAATGAATTACAGTCTAATTTTATTACCTCCATGGGAACCAACCATTTTTTGGTAGGAAAAGACAAGCTAGTACTAAAATGAAACTTAACATGTTAAAGAAAAGCTGAAGAGAAAAGAACACAGATAACATGAATTGGCTTTAATAAAAAGGGACAAAGTCTGATTCCCTTATTCATATTGGTAAATACTGCATACTCAATCAGCCATCATGCAGCTATAAAAATATAGCGACTTCTATAATATTATTCATCAAGTAAGATACAACTCTACATGATCACGGATATCAGAACTTGCTCCTTTATCTTTAAGCATAAAATAACCTCCATTTTGTTCTTTAAGGCAGTCTTCTAAACCTAAATTGTAAAACACAACTCTAAAAGACAAAATCAGAAGTACATGTGAAATTACATGGATTACAGTCTATGATTTGATTCCAACTCAAAAGGCACCCTTACAGAGAGGTTTCAGAAAGTACTGAGAGCAACTTCAGTTACTTTTTCCCCTAAATTGAAGTACAGTATCAAATTTGCAATTAAAACTACAGCTCCTACTACATCAAAATGCAGTGCAGAGCCCATCTGTATTTTTAGCCAGCACTATCTAGTTTGGGCTACAGTTTTCAATTATTTTTGCAACCAAAATATAATACTATAGGTTAAAGAACTAGTGTTGGTGTGGCGGAGCAGCCAGGGTGTGTAGCATGGTCATTCAGAAGTTGGACAGACCCATTCTAAATGATCCAACAAATTTCTGGGATCTGTTTTTTCCTCTAAATGTTTCTGTTGCACTTAAATGTTTATAAAAAGAGAGAACCAAGTCTTCCAATTTCTACACTGTTCAACGCTTCTAATTCAATGTCTTCTTCAGCAGCACCTTGCAGTTGATGATTGTCTTCCATGACCGTCTTTTCTGTAAGTCTGAAGATGGCTGAGGAGGCTGATCTGGGATCAACCGACTGTTGCAACTTGGGCCCGTTTCCATGCTGGGTGGGTGGCTCCAGATTTTTGATTTGGTCTGCAACAGACTGTTTCTACTGCTCCCATTTTTCCATTTTCTGTTGACTTCATATGGTTTCAAAATACTGAGATCCTTGCAGCAGACTCTTCCTCCACGGTCTCCCTCCAGGAAAAGGGAGGACTCCGGGACCTCCCATTCTGTCCAGTCAGGGGGATGGACCAAGGTGGTCAAGGGCCCTAAGGCCCGCCACACCAAGGCCCCTGCCCTGCCGGAGCTTAGCAACAGGTATGAACCTCTTGCAGCCCCAGCAGACCCTGCTGAGTTCCCAGCTCCCACAGGCAACACAGGCCCAAATGCAGCTACCGCCCCCGCTCTCCCCAAGACAAAAGGCAAAGTGTTTGTTGTGAGAGACTCCATCCTGAGGGGGACTGAGGTAGTAATCTGCCACCCCAACCCCTTAGCCCGGAAAGTCTGCTGCTTCCCAGGGGCCAACATCCGAGACATTGAGGAGAAGATCCCTAAGCTCCTCCAGCCCACAGACCACTATCCCATGCTTCTTATTCATGTGGGCACCAGTGACACGGCTCGGAGTGCTCCCAGCCAGGTCATGAGACGCTACAGAGATTTGGGAGCGATGTGTGTGTGTGTGTGTGTGTGTGTGTGTGTGTGTGTGTGTGTGAGAACCAATAAATTCATGGGGCTGTATAGTGTGTTGTCTGTTTAATAAACCTGTTGTTTGGACCCCTGAGTTTGGGTTTTGCTTTACTATGGTTCAGCCCTGCCCCAGTCTCTGCTCCTCGCCCCTCTAGCTTCTGTCTCATTTCTCCCTCTCCTGCTTCTGGCTCTCTGCCACCTCCAACACCTGTCCTGAGCTTGTCTCTGCCTCCAAACCCCCTGTTTCATTGCCACTGCTTTTTCCCCTGAGCAACCAGGTTTCTGCCTCAGTTTCTTTCCTGGCTGTCTCCTCCTTGCCACCACTTATCTGCCCCCCTGCCCCCCAAATATCTCAGCTGTCTGCCTCAGTTTCCAGCCCCAAGCTCCCAGGTTTCTGTCTCTCTCTCTTTCCTGGATGTCTCCTCCTTGCCACCAAGCTTCTGTTTTTTTTTCCCCTCCCATGCACCAGTGACCTCAAGTAACCCTGGGGCCACTTGGTCTTCAGTAAACCCAAGCCTCAGTTCCTCAGTCAGCTTCTCTCTAATCCTGGTTCTGGCAATGTTCACTCCCTGCACTTTAACTCTCTCTCTCTCTCTCACCATAATCTTCCCCCAAGTATCCCAGGTACCCCAAGCACACATACATATTGTACCATCCAAGTTAGGAACTTACCTATGTGTAGGTGGGTTGTACGTGTATGAACTGGTGAGTGTGTGTGTGTGTATAGATACATATATATAATTGTGTACATGATATATGAATTAGTGATCTGTGTATGTGTACTGAGTCTGCTGGTATTGACAATTGATTTTTGTCTAATTTGTAGTGTGTAGTGTGTATGTGCTTGAATTGGTGATAGGTATACATGTGCCTAGGCTGGTTTGGATGTGTATATGCCTGAGCTGGTAATTGACTGTGTGTGTGTGTGTATGCACCTAATTGATTTCTGTGTTTGTGTATGTGCAATTGTACACTGTGCCCTCCTGTCTAGCAGCATAATTTTGAGATCCTGGGAGTTGGCGCGACCCCACAGGACAACAACTTGAAGGAAAAATGTATTAACTGAATCTATAAATTCTTTTCTGGGTCATTCCCATTCTTTATTGTAATGCATCTGAAAAACAGAATGTCATTTTAACAGTAGCGATAATGAGTTATAAAACACACATTGCCCTTTTGGAAGTCATGGCATCATGAATTTCAGACTCAAAATGGTATTTTTCTAATATATGAAATGAAGTTGGCGGGCTATGTGAAATGAGTTGAAGTCTCAGTTCAGCTCCCAGGAAACAGGTGTTTGCATCTCACAAACCACAACCCTTGTTGGTAGAGTCATTTGGACAGACAAAGAACTGATCTACCTTCTCCCTCCTAATTAGGCTTATCCAACTCTGAAAAGGCTATGTGTGGGAAGGGGCAGGATATGCTCTAGAATCCTTGCTTTTACCAGTTCTATGAACAAAGAGACCTTTCATCTTGAGGAATTTGTCAAGTGTGAAAGCTGATGTAGCAAATGTCCTTCAATATAACTTCCTTAGGACATGCCTAACCCACCACAGTAACCTGTGTTTCCTTCTATTACAGTCATAGACTCATAGAAAATTAGGGTTGGAAGGGACCTCAGGAGGTCATCTAGTCCAACCCCCTGCTCAAAGGAGGACCACCCCCAACTACAGCATCCCAGCCATGGCTTTGTCTAGCCAGGTCTTAAAAACCTTCAAGGATGGAGATTCCACAACCTCTCTGGGTAGTCTGTTCTAGTGTTTTACTACCCTCCTAGTGAAGAAATTCTTCCTAATATCCAATCTAAGCTTCCTTTGCTGCAACTTGAAACTGTTGCTCTTTGTTCTGTCATCTGCCAGCACTGAGAACAGTCTAGCTCCATCCTCTTTCAAACCCCACTTCAGGTAGTCTTCTCTTCTAAGCCCAGTTCCTTCAGTCTCTCCTCATAAGTTATGTGCCCCAGCCTCCTCACCATTTTTGTTGCCCTCCGCTGGACTCTCTCCAATTTGTCCACATCTTTTCTGTAGTTGGGGGCCCAAAACTGAACACAGTACTCCAGATGTGGCCTCACCAGTGCTGAATAATCTCTTCCCTGGCCTGCTGGCAACCACTCTTAACAATGCAGCCCAGTATGCCACTAGTCTTCTTGGCAACAAGGGCACACTGTTGGTTCATATTCAGCTTGTTGTCCACTGTAACCCCCAAGTCCTTTTCTGCACAGCTGCTGCTCAATTTTCTTTCTTGAAGATAGTCACAATCATGGCATCCCTGAGGTCATCTGGGATTTCCTCATTATTCCAAATCCTTAAGATAAGGGCATGGAGCTGTGATGTGAGCTCCTCTCCCACCCCACTTGAAGATTTCAGCAGGGATTCCATCAGCTCCAGATACCTTGTCCTTCTTCATCTGCTTGATGGCTTTCCACACCTCACTGAGGGGTGGACAGAGTCTGAGATCATCTCTGACTAAAATCATCTCTGGCAGCAGAACTGTACTGGCACTCAAGAGCATCCACTGGTGGTAGATGAGGAATGAGCTTCAAGGAAGGTTAGCTGTAAAATAAGCAGGGGTAACTCTGATGAATAATTAGTCATGAACCAAGCAACAGCAGTACCACCAGGATGTGGTGGGGTGAGCAGATGGCAATGCTTTCCCTCCTGAAAAACCACGTATATCTTTTAATGGTGCTGCGGCACAGGGAGTATAAGTCATCACTATAATAAAGGCTGCCCAGCCCCCAGCCATGGGTCTACAAGTCCTCAACAGTGGAGCAGACAGAAGAAGATATTAGAATCTCAACAGCTGCGAAGGCAGGAGAAGGATGAAGCAGAAGATCTCCAATTGTCTTGGCCTCCTTGACATTGGATTACGGTCCCATTCTGCCAATGCATAAATGAACTATACTCTATATGAAGACTGTAACTGTGTTTTCAAGTAACTAAGAAAACTTTCTAGGCCTAGCATAAAATTGAATGAGGTTAAAATCTGTTTTCTAATAATTTACTAGTAAAGCTATCATGTTAACTACAAATATAATGTACACACTCTAGTTCCACAAAAAGTTCCACAGCCTAGTGTAAACCAGGATTTCCTTATTTTGCATAATCGTGACAAGTACTAATGAAAATTTACAACAGTAAGTCAACTCCTTCAAATGACCAAACATTCACACCAAATTGAAAAACACACTTAATTGTTGGCAATTACAAGCAGATAGTAGCATTTTCATATATATGGTTGATGGCATCTTAAGGTCCCAGTAAGGGATCGGGGCCCACAAAGGAACTTAAATCTTGGTTTAGGAGATAATTAAGACAGGCAAAAGATAATTAAGATGGACAAAATGGGAAAGGAAGAAACAAAGGTGGAAGAGCAGGTAACTGAAATGAGGGAGTTGTTCAGAGTAAGCCCTGCTCATAGGCACCACCACACCCATCTCATCTATTTTGAACATGTACATGAATATGCTTTTCTAGAAGCATTACTACTGGCACAGGGTAGCAAATGCAGGGAACTATTCATTTTCTCATCCTCTGCGTATAAAGCGTACAAGACTTTAATTGCACTTTTGAAATTGCATTCTGTAATTTGAACAGTGAGTGCTGCAAGGCAATGTTGGTAACTAAAATTGCAACCTTTAAAATCATGTTTCAGAGCCTGGAGAGCAAATAAAGCAGTCTCCATCAAAGGGATAAAGGTTTTTATTGCACAGAAGTATGAACACCATTCCCACAGTGGATGAATTCCTGTTATTTCCCATAAATTCTGGTATAATGGCCATTTTATGAAAGATTTCTTCTCATTTTTCAAGAAATAAGATCTTCAAGTTTTCTTACTGGATCTCAGAATGGGCAACAAAATGCAGTCTTAGCCTGTAACTTCTAGAACAAGAACAAGTAATAGTCTAAAACTATTTTGGTCCATTTAAGAATATGCCAGTCTTGAAAAAAAATAAATTCCCTTCAACTCACAACAGCAACATTATTTCTGTATCTTGAGTGATGTTTCAATATCTCCTAACAAGCATGTATATGAAGGACCAAACTTGCAATAGCTAGGAAAATATTCAGATATCAAGAGTCAGAAAAACATCAACATATTAAAGATGGCTGTCAAAAAACTGTACACATTAGTTTATGGAACTGACTACAGAGACACTTCTCCAAGGCATTCAATGCATGTTATTTTCCACATGCACACAGGCCTCTAAATTAGTTTCTGTTTATTTTCCTGGGCTTATTTTCCTTTACCAAGTCCCAATCTGCAAGATGAAGCTAAATAGCAGTGTTTCTCTCCTTTTAATTGTAATTAAAACTTATAAATGCTTTATTTCTTCAAAATCTTCATCTTTTTATCTATAACATTCTTCAAAATCTTTATTTTTAATAGAAAAAGTATTTTGCAATTTACTGTACACCAGGAAGGAGTGAGAAATGCAACTTCACTTTGCATAAATTGTAAGCATAATTCATTATATCACACTTTTCCCATTTCTATGCGAGTATTCACTCACATTTACATACTGAACAGCCAAATAGTTCCAAACAGGGATGTCAATCAAAAATGGTGCAATACAGCTTAAATCTTCAATCTTCTACAGTCAATCTATGTGAAAAGATAGTTTCAGCTTTACTAGACATTAGAAGCACCAAGATTACAAATGAATCCAAATATAAGATATTATGGTTCTTCTCTGTGAGAAAGTGAAACAGAAGAGTAAAGGTGAAGCAGACTTTATCCTTCATGCGCATAAAGAAATAAAATTGTACTCTGTTATTGGTTTAGTGTTAAAAAAGCATTCCCAAAGTGCTGCCCACCACAATATTAAGTATCTACTAGATTCTCTTTAGAAATATATTTAGGAAAGTATTTTAACTAGCTGAAACTTTTGCAAAATTGTAAACATCCCCTCACTTGTAAAGAACTAATTAAAACAAATTAGACCAGTATTACCTGAGACATACAGAAAGATATAATATAAAGCACTGTTGGTATGTTGCACTCGCTAAGTACCTACCCACCAGATTCCTTTATGAGCATCACAACTCCAGATTCAATATTCATCTCTAATACAAGGCACAGCAAAAAGAACTTCAAAGACTTTAAATATATATATTTCAATGAAATGTGATAATGTTGTGGAAGTTCAGAAGTCTATCAGATTCGTTTTGAAAAACTAAATGAACATTATCAGCTAAAGACAACAATTTAAATAAGAACCAGTTTGATTACCCACAATTTAAATACAATTTTCTTGAAATTCTTCATAGCTGTGTTTCACTTAATCAGTGTTTCACTTAATCACTTAATTTTGCACAGTCCTCTTCAAAGCAATATATAGAATCATAGAAAGTGAGGGTTGGAAGGGACTTCAAGAGGTCATCTAGTCCAACCCCCTGCTCAAACTGGATTGGACTAGATGAATGTTTATATCCTCCTGATGATTGACAAAGGGAAATGGTTTATACTGCTTTAGTCAAATACATCACTCGGTAGCAGGGGAGGAATGAAGACAGGCAATCAGCCTTTCAGGCACAGACCCCCGACACCTGGGGACCATTACTATAAGATCAGGGCAGCCTCTTGTGCTTTAATAACCATTTACATCAAGGCATAGCAGGTGAAAAGAGTGGACTGCTCCAAGAACAGGATGCAAGGAATTTGCTCAGCCTCCAGGGGCTTCACGGCTCCCCTGGAGATGGCACCCTGTTACAATCACAAAAAATACAACCTGAAATAAGTTAAAGCAACAACTTTATCCTCATGAGTAGAATGAAATCAGCATCATCCCTCAAGGAATCAAGCCAGTAGCATTTCAAATACTTAAAAAAAAAATAGAGTATCTTTAATGAATGATCTGAGCAAATTACCATTCTCTCTCCAGCCGTAACCAAATAAATGTATTTTATCAGAAATCAATAGAACAACAAATTAAGCACCTTGAAAAATGTAATTTCATATATTTTTCTCATGGAAGCCAAAATTATAAACAAGGGAATAAGTAACAAGTACAATATCATAAGGGACTTAAAGGGTCTTGCTTAGAAACAAGCCTCTAAGCTAGTGGTTCTCAACTTTTTAGACTCAAGCCCACCTCCCCCCCCACCCCACCGCCTCAGAAAATGCCAGCTCTTAGCTTTCACCCATCTCTTAACTATGGAAAAATCGAGTAACTTTCATTTGCAAAGTACTCTGAAAGATCACAGAAGGCCAGAATGGTTTTGAACTGTGGATTCCCACTTCAAAACTCTGGGTTTCTCTTGTGAATCTTGTTTAAGAGTTTACATACTTAACAGGGCCAAAACTGTGTGGTACCCCATGGCACCCTTAAAAGGATCACATGACACGCAAGTTAAGAATAACTACTGTAAGTGAAGCAGAACAAAATTCCTAGAGAAGTTGTTTTGAACCATTTTAGACTCTGGGCACCCTTCCTCAGGTTCAAGTCACTCCTTGGAAAATGTCAGCTTTTAGTTTTCACTTGTTTTTTTGACTACATAAAAATAATAGAGTATACAACAAGTTTGTTGTATACTCTATTATACTTTTTTTTTAAGTATTTTAAATTATTTAAAAAATAATTTTATTTTAATTTAATAAAAATTAAATTAAATTTTAATTATTTATTTTTTTTAAATAAATAATTATTTTGAGTATAATTATACTCAATTATATTTTTTGTTGTTCTTGGCAACAAACTTTCTGTTGCCAAGAACTCAGAAAGGTCACAACAGGTCAGAAGGTTTTTAGCACTATGGATTCCTACTTGAAATCTCCAGGTTATCCTGTGAATCAGGTTTGCACACCTAAGAGTGCTACCACTGAGTTCACCCTGGAGCACCCTTGGAAAAAAATCTCACGGCACCCTGGTTGAGAATCACTATTCTACAGCCAATTTCCTTAATGTCTAAAAGTATAGTGGGGTAAATTGTAAATGTGAAATACAAAACCAGTTTACATTTTCACACAGACTAAGCAGATTGCTACATGAAAATGCAGGAATAAGGCTGTTCACGAAAAGACTAATAATGATAATAGATAATAATGCCAAATAAGTCTTTGGCTGAGTTACTGTAAGGTGTATTCCTTCATTACTGCACTGCTTATATCAAGAATAACAGCATTTTAACTGAAATAGCTTTGGTAGAACAAGCAGCTATTAAAAAAAATAAACACATTAAAGTGAAAGTATTGATATATGGTACCTATACTATTTCATTATTCCACTATCACTGCACCAACTGTTTAAAGAAGGAAAAAAACAGATGGGTTGAATGTTCTTTCTTTTGGTCCTACATTAGTCTTTTGGAACTGCATTATGTGGTTTAGCCACTATACCACCAATCAACACCAAAGCTGCTTGCAAACATTAAAAAAAAAAAGCAGCACTTCATTTTAAACTTGACGTGCGTCTGTGCCGAGCCCAGCGCACACCAGTGCTGCACCCAGAAGAGGCAGCACATTAATTAGACCTGGTTCACCCAACATCTGTGCAGATCGGACGCTTTAGTAGGGCTTATGTCACTTTTATCTAATAGCCCTACCTGTGTAGCCATGTCTCAGAGGGTGAGCACTGATGAGATCCATCACAGGATCCAGTGCACTAGCGCATCTTTGGGAAATTGTTTTGGAGTGTCTTTATTCAACGCAATCACCAGAAAGACACCAAGATCTAGATCTACAACACAGTCATCATCCCCACTTTCCTCAATGGATGTGAAACATGGTTGTCATGACACGCTGGGGCCTTGATCTCCATTTCAAATTCCTTACTAGACGGGAAGGACATGATAGCAGTTCTCAAACATTTAAAAGCTGCCATAAGAAAAGAGGAAAAATAACTGTTCTTCCTTTCAGCAGAGGGCAGAACACAAAACAGTTTCAACTGCAACAAAGAAGATAGACATTAAATCTTGAGGTGGGGATGGGAAGACAACTTCCAAACTGTAAAAACAGTAGGACACTAGAACAACCTAACTAGAGAAGGTGTGAAATCACCTTCACTGGAGGTCTTCAAGAAGAAGCTGGATAAGCATTTATTTGGGATGGTACAGGAATAGTAGGTACATGCAAGAAGGTGGACTTGAGGTTCCTTTGAATCCTATGATTCCTGGATCCAGAAGGTCTTCCCAGTTTTCATTCTTTTTCCTATTTCCCCTCTCTCCAGGAAAATGAGCCTTCACCTTTCTAGTCCTTTCTGATCCCTTGCCCCTCAAGGACGTTTCAAAGAAAAAGAACTTTGTACCCATTCTCTGTTGCCTCAATCTGAACACAAGAGCAGGTTCTAAGAATAGTTGTCTGCAGGTGAAAGAATGTCCAGGCAAACTACACACTTGTTCTTCTTAACAGAAGGTCTCAAATAATTCCAGAACCCTGGAATTTATCAGTCCCCAGGTTATAGCGTCCTGGAAACTGGCTAATTTCTAAACAGTTAACATGTTTCTTTGTAGGTTTCTTCACTGAAAATCAATCCAGCATATAAGCATATGAGAAAAGTCCATTCCATTTACTTCAATCTAGCCTGTTCTTACAAATTATGAACACAAATTCTCTGAGATACTTTAGTGTCAGCCACATTTTTCAACCTTTGCTATCAATAACAAGACAGTCTTTCCTATCTACTACATTCTTTGGCACTATGTTACTAACTGAAATGTTTATGAATTCAATTACCTGTTGCCCAGTTTTTCTACCAGCAAAGGGAACAAGATAAAATAAGACATTTCCCTCCACATGACAGCAAATTTCAACTTTTCTTAGTAATAACCGTGCCTATATTCAATTGCATCATTAGACTTGGATACTACTTGTAGAACTGCATTCACTCTAAAATAATCTTATCTTCCATAAGAATAGTCCTCCTCTTTATTCAGCTGCCTAAGGTAGATACATTGCTCTTGCAAGTTTAAATTACATTTTTAATAAAAGAGAGAATGGAAAAATTCCTCTTTCAATTTAGATTTTTTGAGTATCCTTCTACAGATATATAATACAGTTCTATTTCTACCTATTTCCCTCTTCCCAGTACAGCTTGGATTTAACATCCTCAGCAGAAAGATCTCTTCTATAATAAAAGCTCAACATACGGCAACAGATTCCAATCCATTACCAGTCTCCCTTTACAGTGATAAATGTCAACTCGTCAGTTAAAATCCAATACTAAATTTGAGTTTGTATCTCACAGTTAAGACCAAAGGCTTGTTGGTTGTAGCCATGTTGATGTAAGGACATAGGCAAGCAAGGTTCTTTGAGTAGATGTTTGTCTACCCTGGAGAACACATAACACCAGCAGAGTTGCCCTATACCTGAGGAAGGGTATTTATGTCCGAAAGCTTGCAAAGAACATTTTTTCCAACTATTTAATTGGTCTAATAAAAGATATCATATCTACCCAAAGAACCTTGCCCAAGTTAAGACCAAATACACCTGAAGATTAGGTATTCTTTGCCATGTTATTTTTTTTTTAGAGAGTGTTTGTATTTGGGCTTGTAATAATAGCAAAACTGGACAGAACAAGGATGATAACACCACTAAAGGAAAGTCTAACAGAAACTGTTCAAACATCTTCCTTCACATTGCTCTGCAACTGCCATTTCTTTTAGGGTCCTGCAATTGGAGATATGACTGCAGCATGCATAAGAATACCCAAGCTAGCTCTGAACAGACTTATCTAGCCCATGCTGCTAACCTGAAAAGTCTGAAAAACACCTGTAGGGTAAATAACTTTCTATAAACACAGTGTCTTGATTCTTGGTGTTAAGAATAAAAGTTAAAAGGGCACCAGATTAATGTGGAACTTGCATAACTTTGGCCACATCTAGACCATAACTTACCATGCCCAATAGCAGCACCATCACAAAGGCTGCACTGCTCCATACAGGCCATCTCTTGAACTGGAAGAACTGTAGCTGTGTTTAGGCTAATTAGCACTGCCAAGCGACAGTAACAGTTGGTCTGTCTTCAATGCTGTAAGACTGGAAACAGATGTCTTCTCTGAAGCGCAACTAGCTACACCACAATAGGTCATTGGAGCTGTTATCCTCAGAGATGGTCCCTGCCTCTCCCAGGACTTCAGGGACCTGATCCTGGAAGAAAAGGGTCCTGGGTGCCCTACCGCAACTTGGAGCACGTGTCTACAAGGAGATGGGGGAAATCCCCCAGCACAAGATTCAAGTGCAGAGTGGGAAGCTCCCTTAGAGGTTCCCCCCTCCACTCGCATGTAGCACCATGACCCCAGGGCTGCAGTGAGAAAAGTACACTGGATGCCAGCATGCCTATCATGTTGCCACCCAATGGTTGGGGGTATGTGCAAGCAGGAGGGAAAAATCTTAGAGGAGCAGCCCCCTCCACACTTGCAGACCTCCATGGAGGGGATGATTCCCCTACCACAGTGTGCACGTAGAGGTGGGAGGACCCTTAGCACTTGCAGACATAAGCCAAGTGAATGATTCCCCCAGAGCAGGTCTGCAAAGCACAGAATGAAGAAGGAATTCTTCCTTTCCCCTCGAGGCAAGGCCAGTTTCTGCCTGGGGTGGTGGGAGACTGTGAGCTACAGTCTCCCACCACAAGTGACAAGACATCAGCCACAAAAAGGCAGCACAAATTGTTACTACCTTTATTGGTAGCACAAAATGTATGTGTTGCTTATGGTGAAACAAAGGGCTAGGATATCTGTTCGCGTGGCTTTTGTGTTACCATAACAATTTTTATGGTGGCACAAACTCAACATCTGCTTGCAACCTACGAGCATGGCTACACTGCTTCTGTTCACGAGACAGCCTGCCCAGAGCAGAGCAATGCATCTGAGGGTGCCTTTGCCAGACACCACAAGCTTGTAATCAAAACATGGTTTCTGAGACTAAAATAGGTATGGGACATTTCAGCTTTATCCTTCAACAATTTACTATCCGAGTCTTGAGGTTTTACTTAACAGTGGTTGCTTATTATGTCAGATTATGTACTAGTCTTGCAATGTAAAAATGTCAACTGGATACCAATATTTTACTTAAGTCCCAATGTGCAAAGAACTTTTATCTCATAGCTTTCAAACCATCAGATGTGAGAGGCTGCGAAGGGGAAAGTAGACCCAAAAAGCAGACCCAAAAACCTCCCATTGTATTATTCCAAACCTGCAAAACCCTCCTATCCAAATTGTATTTTCCAAAAGTTCTTAAATAAGAGCTGTTACTGACTTCAACATCATAAAACCATTACAAGGTAATTCTAAGGTAAGGCATACTTTCTTTCTTCCATTAACTTCATGTGAGGAGCTGCCAAAAGTAATCCCTTAAGTATTATTATAAAATAAATAGTAAACATATTACAGTATCTAGATGTCATCTCCTGGCTCACAAAGGCTTTTTAAGCCCTCCAATATTAATTTTTTTCAGCAAATTCTAGTGATTTGAAGGAGGAGACTGTACTAGTTCCAGCCTGCAAGGGCCTACTTGGGGCTGGGGGAAGCAGGACACAAGGGATGACACGTGCATGTGTTCATGCACACACATGTACACAGCCAGCAATACAGTCAGGCATCAGTGGAGAGCAGCTCTCCCAGCTGCTTGCAGGTAAGTCTGGGGGGGAGGGGGGAAGGGAAAGATTGAGGCCCCTACAATGAGGGAGGGGTGGGACAGGGTTGGCAGCTGGCAGTGCTGCCCACCTGGGACAGTGCCTGGGGCCTGGGTGGGAATGCACAGCCCTAGGGCCCAGCCAGGGAGCAGAATGGAGCCACAGGCAGCTTGTCCAGGGGGCGCCAGGGGGGCTGGCTCCCTGCCGCTCTGTACACTGCTGGGGAAGGAAGCATGGTGGAGCACATTCCCCCCCACATGTGTGCATGGGCTGGGAAGGATGTAGGCTGCCCACTGCAGGCTCAGGGCTCTATGCCCTGCTGCCCTCCTGCCAAGGCTCGGGAACTGCGGGGAAGGGGTGGGTGGGGTGCTGCAGGCCCTGGCCCTAGTCCCATAGCTGCTGGGGGCCCCCACCAGCACGCTGGGAGGGAGGCAGTGGGGTGTGGGTCAGGAGTGAGGGTCACCGGTAGGGCTGACAAGGTGCAGGACAGTAAGTTGGGAGTGAGGGGCACTGGCAGGGGCAGGGGGCTGCATGTCAGGTGTGAGGGGCACCAGTGGGGGGTGGGGGGTGCTGTGGGTTGGGAGCGAGAGGCAAAACCATGGGCAAGGGAAGGGCACCAGCATATCAGGGCTGCTCAGCACCACAAAGCAGCAGGGGGCAGAGGGGAGGGAAGTGGGGACAGCTGCAGCTGGACTCCTGTCCTAGTGAGTGAAGGGGATGGGGGGGGCCTCTGATTTTTCTAAGATTAAAAAAAACAAAATCAAATGCCAAAATACATAGGTATTTAGAATTTATTTTATTATAATGACTGAGGCATTGGTAGGCTTCCAAATTGTTTTAAAATTGTAAATATACCAATGAAACATTGTGTTCAACTGATACATATATATATCTATAGACAGACAAATACACAGATGCATTCCATTTTAATCATGGAAAAACATGGATTTGGGGGGTTTAATCAAAGAAAGTTAGATTTTTTGTTAATTGGAGGATTTGAGTTTTTTAGACAGAAAACCAGGATCCCTTTTGATCACCTACTGTTTTCTTAAGACACTCCATTCTTACTTCATCCACAGTTAGACAAAGGAGCAAGATCACAGCTGCACTAGCACATAATACTGGCATTTTCTAACTCTGTAATGCCTTGCTTTGTAACCTCAATAACATGGATTTTTAAATAAATGTAAATGTAAAAACACCAGTAGAAGGATAGACATTATGTATTAGTCACACTTAGAAATACACTTAGCTGAATCAAAAGCAAGACCCATGTATTAATTTACTAAAATTGCTCAGTGTGGACAGGAATTCACGGATTGCTTCTGAACTGCTGTTTTGCACCATTTGTAGTCTTTTGTTCTTGTGTAAAGCAAGTTAAGCAGGGGAAAATACACTGTCATTATCAGGTGGTAGCATTTTACACCAACTTCACATAAACGTGAGTCATTATACAACATGTAAACACTGCAGAAAAGGCCTCTAGTGAAGTTGCATATTGAGAGAACACTACAAAAAAAGACTTAATCTTGTATTCCCTACAACAGGGGTGTCAAACATATCACTCACAGGTTGAATCCAGTCTGCAGAACCATTCCATCAGGCCCGATGGTAATCCAGTGAGCTACCAGAAGTCAGGGGGTACGGCCAGCTGCAGAATTCAAAGTCCCTAAATCCCAAGAGACAACCATAAGCAGCAGCCCCCACCAATACATGCCTCCAGACCCCTGCTCTGTACTGCTGTCCAGCCAGAGCCCTGTGCCACCACAAACACCCCACTTCACACTGGTGCCCAGACACAGCCCCATGCCACTGCATGCCCCACCACTCCAGGTGGCTGCCCAGCGAGAGCCCTGTGCTGCCACACGGCTGCCTAGCCCCGGCCCCATGCTTCCACTCAAGCACAGACACACTACAGTTGCTTCTGGCCCTGGGATCCAGCCTGGGAGAAGCCCACACAAGGCTCCCACTGATGCCCACACCCCAGCCCCAGCCAGCGCATGCAGCTCCTGAAGCAACTGCAGCTGCTTTGCTCCCCCCATCTCCAGCAGCGGCCTCTGCTCCTGATCTTATCCTTGCTGTACCACGCTATACCACTTTGCGTGAGCAGCTTCAGCCAGGAGGCTCCTGCCCCAGTGCACAGGGTTCTGGCTCCAACTCCTAGCCACCATTCACCAGAAAATGGCCAAGAGCTGAAGCCAGAGCCCACTGCACTGGGGCAGGAGATGCCCAGCTACTGCCGCTTACCCACCTGCCAGGACCAGTGCAGCGCAGGAACAGGTCGGAGAAGCAGGAGCTGCTGCTGGAGGTGGGTGAAGCAGAGCAGCACCCAGCTGCACTGTGAACAGCCCCACTGGAAGCTGCTCCTGATCTTGCCCCTGCCATGCCGCATCACTCCAGGCAGATGGGAAGCTTCAGCCAGGCATCTCCTGTCCCAGCGTGTAGGGCTCCAGCTTCAGTTCCCAGCCACTTTCCCTGGAAATAGAGCCAGAACCGGAGCCCTGTGCATTTGGACAGGAGCCGCTCGGCTGAAGCTGCCTGCCCGCCTGGAGTAGCATGGCCTGGCAGGGGCAAGATCAAAAACAGGAGCCACTGGTGGAGGCAAGGAGAGCAGAACAGCTAGAACCATGACATGGGCTTCCCTGGTGTGAGCAGGCAAGACTCAGCCCCATGCAGAGTGTCACAGGGGCAGCACACACGGTACCAGCCGGGTGAGCTCTGCTGCATGCCCCTGTCCCCCTTCCCTCCCCTCACCATGTGACCTAGCCCCCAGGCAGCACTGCCCACCCCCGCCACATCTCCCAGAGCTATCACCACCCCATGACCTGGCCCCGTGATCCCAGCCTCACCTGTCCCCCCCCCGCCCCAGAACACTGCTCCCCACTCACCCACAGCCCCATGGGAAGTTTTGCTGAGTTGTTGCAGAAGCAGGGGGGGGGGGGGGGGGGGGGCGGGGGGGGGCGGGGTGCAGTGCTGACCTGGCCCACAACAGCTCAAAACTCCCCATGTGACCCTCATAATAATTGCCCACCCCTGTCCTAGGCTTATGATCTTCCTTATACTAACACAAAGAGATTAATAATTCCTAAACTGTCTTGACAGATATTTTTACAATACCTCCTGAAAAGAATAACTCCCATATTCAATAAGTCAATTTATTCCAATCCCGAACCCTCTTTTGTTTAGAATATTAAATGATGACTTCACTTTAAAATGTCTATTATACTCAGTAAACCTAAAAATGGGTCAAGGAAGTTTACAGAAAGGAAAGCAAACAATTAATTGTATTTCAGTATGATTTACCCTAGGTTGCTTAGTAAGTGGTACTAATATCTGCTTTAAAAATATACATCTTCAGATAATACATATACAGGCTTTTTAGTCTAGAAAGCCTTCACTTTTAAACAAGTATTTCTACAGTCATTCTCAGAACATTAGTTACAGACATTATATTGCCACATCCCAAAGGTGTGAGGTATATTCAACATGCCTTTATTGCCATCTTCAGAACAAGTTAATAATCTCAAAATTCTCTTGCTCTCTAGTCAAGGACCTGATCAGTATGAAATATAATCACTTCCTGAGAAGAACAAGCGGTAACTGAAATAATTTTTTAATGTATACCTAGAGATACTCTCAGGTCAAGGAGCTATTCTTCACAAGCTTCTGATACAGCATGAAAAGACAGTGTGTGGAATATTTTTTCATTCCCTTTTCTTAATCTAAATTTACTCAGGTGTTTTCTCCATGTCAAAGGAAATACCTAACAGTTTAGTTATATCTTATATCAGAAGTGTGCGCTTAAAGGATTCATTCACAAAAGAACTTGCAGGAAAGAAGGTAATCTTGGAAACTGAGTCAGTGTCTAGGAGTGACTGATGATAATCTGTGGATGCAAGAGAAATCATTACATGAAGAATGCTTCTTCACACTTGTGTCTAACCCCAGGCTTAAAAATGAGTGAAAAATATATTGGAACAGTCCACTGACAAAATATTTACTAAAAACAGAGGTGCAGTAAGAAGAATCTTGTGTTATACTACTTACAAGACAATATGGCTCCCTTTGAGGAGCTCTAAAAGGAAACCTTTGGAATTGGGTTTCCGTTTCTGCATAGCCTGAGAACATGCGGGGTGAGGGAGAAGAGGCGTCTTGCAGAAAAGTTATGTTGGTGTATTACATGCACTCCACTTTATTCCAAACTCCATGCTGTACTTTAACAGCATCTGATCAAGTGAACTCAAATTCATGAAAGCCTACGACTGTAGTTCATCTATAAAGGTGCATGTCTACCTGCTTTATGTTAGACTGTTCCATTACAAGGAAATGCGGATAACATCGTGACATCAGGGAAAAATCTACTTTGATGTTGCCAGCGAGAACTACTATTATAAGCACTCTGGTTGTTGGTGATAAACAAATGAAGTAACTAAAAAAAAAACCGTGAAAACAGAATGATAAAGTATAGTAAACAACAAATATACCCCAATCTAAATTTAAAAAATATGAAAAAAGATTAAGCTACAGAAGCTAGAGAAGACCCAGTTCATAATAGAAGTACTAATATCTAACATCTCATTTCTACTATGTTAAAGGTCTTACATTATTACAGTAAAAAAAAAAAAAAAAAGGGGGGGGGGGGGGTAGGTGATTCTACTACCCATAAGAATGAAAGAAAGGACAATTGTCAGGAAATCTATGAAGAATATTTTCTAATTTTAAAAGTCTGACTGTGAAAAAAATATATACATCATTCTGATTCTAGCAAAAAATAAACCAAAACACTCACAAGCCCTGAACCTGCAAAAACTGCCAGGAAGCAAGAGCACAGAGCTGTACTTCTTAATGGGGTCTGCCTGGAGAATTCCCTTTCCAGAAATCAGAGCAATTAACTAGTGTACAGACACCTGAGGTAACAAGTGCACAGAGCCTGGGAAACAAGTAGGAAGAATTGTAAGTCCTTACATAATCACAGAACTATGATGTGACTGGAATAACAGAGACTTGGTGGGAGCTCGCATGACTACAGCACTGTTATGCATGGGTACAAACGATTCAGGAAGGCCAAGCAGGGGAGAAGTGAAGGAGCTGCAGTTAATGTAAAAGAGCCATATGATTGCTCAGAGCTCCAGTACAAAACTGGAGATAGGCCTCTTGAGAGTCTCCGGGTTAGGGATAGAGGGGAGAGCAACAAGGGTGATGTCATGGTGGGTATCTGCTGTAGACCACAACACCAGGAAGATGAGGTGGATGAGGCTTTCTTCAGACAACTAGAAGAGAACTTCATGATCACAGGCCCTGGTTCTCCTGGGGAACTTCAATCACCCTGACATCTGCTAGGAGGGCAATACAGCAGTGTGCAGGCAATTCAGGAAGTTTTTGGAGGGTATGGGGGACAACTTCCTGGTGCAAGTGCTGGAGCAGCCAATTAGGGGCCATGCTCTTCTTGACCTGCTGCTCACAAACAGGGAAGAATTGGTGGGGAATGTAGTAGTAGATGGCAACTTGGGCAGCAGTGACCATGAGATGATTGAGTTCAGGATTCTGAGGAAAGGAAGAAGAGCAGCAGAGTAAGGACTCTGGACTTCAGAAAAGCAGACTTCAACTCACTCAGGGAACTCATGGGCAGGATCTCCTGGGAAGCCAGTCTGAGGGGAAGAGGAGTCCAGGAGAGCTAGCTGTACTTTAAAAAGGCGTACTGAGAGTGTAGGAACAAACCATCCTGATGCACAGGAAGACCAGCAAGTATGGCAGAAGACCAGCTTGTCTTAGCAGGGACCTCTTCAGTAAACTAAATCACAAAAAGGAAGCTTATAAGAAGTGAAAACTTGGACAAACAACTAGGGAAGAGTATAAGAGTATTGCTCAGGCATGCAGGGATAAAGTCAGGAAGGCCAAAAAGCAATTGGAGTTGCAGCTAACAAGGGATGTGAAAGGTAACAAGAAAGGCTCCTACAAGTAGGTCGGTAGCAAGAGGAGAATCAGGGAAAGTGTGGGCCCCTTACTAAATAGGGGAGGCAACCTTGTGACAGAGAATGCAGACAAGGCTGAAGTGGTCAATGCCTTTTTTGCCTCAGTCTTCACAGGCAAGATAAGCTCCCAGACTACTGCACCAGACAGCACAGTTTGGGGAGGAGGTGAGCAGCCAACAGTGGTAAAAGAAGAGGTTAGGGACTATTTAGAAAAGCTGGACGTGTATAAGTCCATGGGGCCGGATGGGATGCACCCTAGGTTGCTGAGGGAGTTGGTTGATGCGACTATAGAGGCATTGGCCATCATCTTCAAAAACTCATGATCAGGAGAGGTCCTGCATGACTGGAAAAAGGTAAACATAGTACCAATATTTAAGAAAGGGAAAAAGGAGGATCCATGGAACTACAGACCAGTCAGCCTCACCTCAGTCCCTAGAAAAAAAATTCTCATGGAATCCATTCCTAAGCACTCAGAGGAGAAAAAGGTGATTAGAAACAGTCAACACAGAATCAACCAGGGGCAAGTCAGACCTGACCAACCTGATTGCCTTCTATGACAAGATGACTGGCTCTGTGGATGTGGTGTACCTTGATTTTAGCAAGACTTTTGATATCGTCTCCCACAACATTCTCACAGGCAAGCTAAGGAAGTATGGGCTGGATGAATGGACTGTAAGATGGATAGGAAACTGGTAGGAGCATCAGGATCAGAGAGTAATAATCAATGGCTTGATATCTAGTTGGCAGCCGGTATCAAGTGGAGCGCTCCAGAGGTCAGCTGGTTTTGCTCAATGTCTTCATCAACTCTCTGGAAGATGGCTTAAAGTGCACCCTCAGCAAGGTTGCAGATGACACCAAGCTGGGGGAAGTAGTAGATATACTGGAGAGTAGGGCTAGGATACAGAGTGACCTAGACAAATTAGAGGACTGGGTCAAAAGGAATCTCATGAGGTTCAACAAGGACATGTGCAAAATCAGAACAATCCCAGGCACCAGTACAGGCTGGGGGCTGACAGGCTGTGCAGCAGCTCTGCAGAAGAAGACCTGGGGATTACAGTGAACAAGCTGAATATGAGCCAAGAGTTGCCCTTGTTCCCAAGAAAGCTAACGACATACTGGACTGCATTGGTAGGTGTCCTGCCAGTAGGTCAAGGGAAGTGATTATTCCCCTCTGTTCAGCACTGGTGAGGCCATATCTGCAGTACTGTGTTCAGTTTTGAGTCCCCCACTACAGAAAGGATGTGGACAAATTGGAGAGAGTCCAGCGGAAGGCAACAAAAATGGTGAGGGGGCTGGGGCACGTGACTTCTGAGGCGAGGCTGAGGGAACTGAGCTTATTTAGTCTACAGAAGAGAAGACTGAGAGGGGATTTAATAGCAGCCTTCAACTACCTGGGTTTAGAAGAGAAGACTACCTGAAGTGGGGTTCAAAAGAGTTGCAGCTAGACTGTTCTCAGTGGTGGCAGATGACAGAACAAGGAGCAATGGTCTCAAGTTGCAGCAAGGGAAGTTTAGGTTAGATATTAGGACGAATTTTCTCACTAGGAGAAACACCGGAACAGGTTACCCAGAGAGGTGGTGGAATCTCCTTCCTCGAAGGTTTTTAAGACACAGATAGACAAGGCTTTGGCTGGAATTATCTAGTTGGGGCTGGTCCTGCTTTGAGCAGAGGGTTGGAATAGATGAACTCTTGAGGTCCCTTCCAACCCTAATTTTCTATAATTCTATGAATGAGCTTTATTCTATATAGTTCCTTTCATATAAATTGTACCCAACATTTTATAAATTAAAGTAGTTAGAGATAAAAGAGTTGAATGTAAAAAAAAATGGAGGAAGAAAGAATGTAAGAAAGGGAAAATGCAGACAAAAAAAAAAAAAGATAAGCTTAAATATGAAATCTGAACATACATAGTTAGAGGTGCACCGATATATCGGTCCAATATCAGATCAACACCGATATAAAGAAAATTGACTATACTGAAAATCGACCTGATGTGGCCAATAATGTGGCCGATAAATGTCCCATGCATGCGTGCAGCTGCAGCATAGCACATAGGTAGTGAGAAGCACAGCCTAGCAGCTTGGAGCACTGTGTACAGCTGGTAAGTCTGTTGTGGTGGAAGGGGAGGGGGGAGGCAGAAGGGGAGGGGCGTGGGGGACAGGTCAAAGCTCCCGTGGTGAGGGAGGGAGTAGGGTTGGGGCTGGGGCAAGCACTGACCAGCAGGGGCGGAGCAGGGCAGGGCACAAGACAGAGCCATGGCTCATCCAGGGGGTGGGGGAGGGAGGTGGCTCCCACTGCTGCACACATCCCGAGAGCGCATGGCGGTGTGGGAGTGTCCCCAGATCTGTGCAGGGCGAGCTGGGGCCAGGGCTGCATGGGGCTCTTCCTGGCAGGGGTTGGGCCAGGCTGTGCTTGGCGCGGGTGGCAGCTGCACTGGGAGAAGGGATTGGGGGGCTACAGAGAATTTTGGGGTGGCTGTAGCCACCCCCCATAGCCCCCTTCCAGCACTGCCACTGCCTGCCCGGAGCAGAGCCCAGCCCAGCCCCACTGCCTGCCCGGAGCAGAGCCCAGCCCAGCCCCAGGCCCAGCCCACACAGACCCAGAGGCACACGCCCCAGATGCCCTCCCGGGGTGCACAAAGCAGCAGGAGCCGCCCTCACCCCCACCCCATGGACAAGCCATGGCTCTGTCTTGCACCCTGCCCATGCCCCAGCCACACTCCCTCATGCACTGCAGAGGCCTTGATCTGCCCCCCCGTGCCCTTCCACCACAACAGGCTTTCCAGCCAGACACTGCTTTTCAAGCCGTCAGGCTGCATATCAGAAATCAGATTGGTATCGGCCAATACTCCTCCTTAAAAATCAGCTATCGGTATCGGCCCCCAAAATTTCTATCAGCGCACCCCTATACATAGTGTGAACTTTTGTCTCTACTGAAGTTAAAGGAAGCTGTGCCTATAGGGCCAAGACTCCACTCTAATCTACTTCAACATTTTGATATATGTGTGTTTTTACAAGTGCTCCAGGAATGGGAAGGAGGTGCTTTAATTAGAGAGACTCCAAGAGCCACTCTAATTAGAGTGCCCACAGCGTCTTGTGTATCAGCGTCCCTGTGCTTCTACATGGAAGCAGGGGTGCTTTAACTAAACATTGTAGAACGTGACAGCTGTGGCAGGCTCAAAACCTATTTAAAACCAGTAACCCAGGAGCCTTCAGATTGAGCGTGGGGCCCAATAAGGGGTCCAGAAGCCTAGGAAGAGACTGAGACTCGGACCAGAGGGTCCACGAGCCCCAGGAAAGACTGAGCTGGGTCCACAAGCCAAAAGCAGGCTAAGCTGGACTAGAAAGTCCAAAAGCCTAGACGACAGGCTGCGTGCAGGACCAGGGGATCCACGGGTGCAAGGGGGCTGAGTGTACAAATACACAACATCAGAGAGAAACAACATCTGCAAGGCTTGGAGCATGGTATAGGGGAGGAAGAGGAGCCACGCAATTTGCCCTTAAGGCTACAGGTGCCCTACAGGGGCCTAGTCAGGCTGAGAGAGACCCCATCAGACCTGAGAGCTGAACTGAGGATAGTGGGGGGTTCATGAGAGACCCAGTGGGAAATTATTAGGATTAGGGCTCATTCTGCAGACTGTTGGCAGCCTCAGTCAACCTTCATCAACCTTTAATATTAAGAACAAGAAGCGACAGGAGAGCCATTTAGGGAGAGTGACAGAGTCCAAGCCAGGCAGGAGCTGCAAAGCCAACTGGGGGCATCAGAGCCACCCCTGTGGCCACAAGCCTATCACATATACATTCAAAAAGGCTAGCAAGCATTTCAAAGAAGGTTCTTAGAGCAACACCTACCAAACTACACATCAGGTAGGGCTGTGCGAAATTTCAACGGGTGTTTCGTTTCGAAACTGTTTTAGCACATTTCGAGCTCAAAACACTGAAACCGAAACAAAACGAAAGGCTTCAAAACAGCTTTAAAACAAAATGAGGGCATCTGCAATGTTTCAAAAGTTTTGAAACGCTTTGAGTTTCAAAGCTGGGCTTGCTTGCAGCTAGACAGAAACTAAGGAGGGGGAGGGGGAAGAGCAGGGATGGAATGCTCTGATATTGACATCTAGCTCCCGGTTCGATTCCCAAGCTCTCTGATCATTTCCCCAGCTCTTCCCGGGGGGCACAGGCCCCTGATCTGTGTGCAGGGTTTCAGCCAGCTGCTGCTGTCAGCTGGGGCCAGAGCCAGCACCCAAGTCTGCCCAGCGCTCGGCAGCAAGTGATACGAGTTTTGCTTTGAACAGTTTGAGGTGCAGTTTCCCAGAAACACCTGCACCTACCTCCTTGACGCTTGGCAGGTTTCGTGCCCTCAAAAGGGGCTACTATCCCTTCAATTTTCACCTGAATCAGGCATGAAATGACAAAGTTATAGGCATTTTTGTAATTTTTGAGATTCCCCATTATAGCCTATGGGCAAAACGTCAAAACGCATTGAAACATCTTCAATAAAATGAAACAGGACAGTGCTTCGAAACAGTGAAATGAAACAAAGTCCCTTCAAAAGAGCAAAACGGAAGTCGAAACGAAATGGTGTGTTTCGCACTGCCTGGCAGGTGCTATAAAATCAAAATGGAAAAAAGGGTGGAGGGGGGCAGGGACAATACATTACATAACACCTACACAGCTAATGTCATTATTTTTTTTCTTCTGATTTTTTGCAGGGTAAGTTTTCACTGATATTTGAATAACTTATACTAGTATAGGGCTGTACAACATGCATCTGCTCCTTTGAGTACATTAGTATAATTACACACTTACATTCATGAAAACATGTTATGTACCCAGGCCCCAAATCTTGCTTTTTCCCCCCCACTATTGTTATCTTCAAAGATATAACAGCCGAAAGCTACCTCATTTTGGAAGCCCCATGGCTTTTATTATTGTACTATTTTATTTCATTTTTCTTATCTGTGATGTGTTTAGACTTGTGTTGCTATGCAACTAGCTAGAAGCCTCACTGTTTATAAGCGATTTCCTTAATTATAACAAAGAGAAAGCTAACCACTAAAGATTTTTTCACACTACTGAATTACCCTAGGTACAGAAATCAATGAAATTTTTCAGTACTTAGAAGAGCTATTCTTTTAAAAAATTACACTGACCACATACACATGATTTTCCATCAGTATTTATATAATTATTCATGGCTAATACACTGCAACTTAAGAAAAATGCTAACCAGACATATAAACTAAACAGATCCACTCAGCTTCATAAATTGCTTAGAATGACTTATGTCACTTCTCAAATAAAATTTATGAATTGAAAATACGTGTTAATGTTTATGTTTATGTTGCCTTCCATCTTAGCTGGAAAATGTAAAATAGCAACTACTAAAATGCAGACCACAGATAATTTTTTACTTTTTCAGTTCTACAGAAGATTAACAGCACATAATCCCAAATACAGAAAGTCAACTGAAAAGACCAATTGCTTCCCCTAGTGGATGCCAACAATACTACAGTAAAATCCCTGATATCCAACACAAGTGGGGAATGCGGGGTGTGAGTAATATAAAAATGCTGGTTACCTGAGAGCACAGGGTTTCCACCTGGATGCTGGGGGGGGAGGGGTTGCAGCCACACACAGTGGCAGTAGCACACACAGGGGCAGTAGCGCAGTGTGGTGGGTGGGGGGGGGGGCAGCCGCATGTGAGCTTCCCACCCCTCCGTGTCTGGCTGGAAATTCTGGTCACTAGAAATGCCAGTTAGTAAAATCCCGGATAACAGAGATTGTACTGTATGTAGTTTTAAACACTGAAGCTAATCCTAACTAGAACAAAACAGCAAAAAGGATCAGTTTCCAGTTGCACTTATGCTGTAATACTCTTATCCAGCAAAATAAATAAAATTAAGCTTCAGAAGTTCACTTTAGCAAATACATGAAAAGCACATTTTCTGACAAGGTGAGACTTTTACAAACGTACAATGTATATTTAACAAATACAAATGCCACCAAACTATTATATATATACATTTATATAAACACACACACACATACACACTCATATCACTCTTCGTTTAAACATCTCAAAGCACTTTATGGAAGAGCATTATTTCACTGATGAGAAAACTGAGGCATGGATACTTAATGATTTGTCCAGGGTTACCCAGCAGACCAAGCTCCAACCTCCAAGCTCCATCCTACCTACTTTAGCAGCACATCTCTACATGTTATCAGGTACATACACAATATAGTACTATAATGATGGGGGAAGTAACTGGATGCTATTTTGTATGCCAAAAATTGAGGTCAAATCATCTCCCGGTTCACTCTTAAGCACGTTAATCATTTGGCAAACACATTTTCATACATGAAATTTGGTTATATCATTCCCATCCTCATGAATAACATCATTACATGCTGGTATCAAGGGAAAAAGGGGGGGAGAGGAAGAGAATTTGTGGAAACCTGCTTCCATGAGACTGTTTGGGTAGCTTTCTGAAGAACCAGGTAAATATATGCACAGTTTAACCTATATAAGTAGCTAATCCAACTAACAAACAAGAATGGATTTTTATTTTTTAATTTTTAATTTTTTTAAAGCTTTGATAAGGAATTTGTAGTCAGAGGCTGTGTAAATAAGCTGCCTACCCCACCTAAATACCTAACGGTCTCAGCCTTGGCTAAGTACCAACCTGAGACCACTTCCCCAGCTCAACTGGGGGGTAATAGGTGGTAATATGGGAAGGAAGCAGAGCAGAGGCTCTGTTTATGAAAGTCATACTTAGCCTTGTGACAGGATTTGACTTTTTCCATACCATATCTTTGGACTGTAAGGTAATGGGAAACATGGAAGTGTTTTCTTCACTATGGTAAATATGTCAAGAAAAATAATTAGTAATCTCAATATAACTACTGTTCATATTCAGATGTGTCCTGGCCATTCTGTGGTATCAAGCTGATTGCTCTTTTGTAATGGCTAAAGACATATCTAATGGTATCATTCCTAGTAGTTTTTGGAGAAAAAAGGTTTTGTCCCACACTGATAACACCTTATCAACTTCTGGAAATGACAGATTGAAAAATTATCTCAGAGTTCAGATTCCCAGCAGGAACCAGAAGGTCAGAAATATAGTGCTGTATGTCAGTTCAAGTAAAGGCTTTGCTTTACCACATCTTATTGAGAAGAGAGAAAAAGAAAGCAAACATTTTAAAAGTCAGTGAACTTTGAGAACAAATTCTGAAAAGCAAATTATGTCAATCTAAATGGATCAAGTAAGTACTTACTAATTGTCATTGATTCTGGAACAGTGACTGAAGGCAACATATTGCTTAAAGCATTCACTTGAACAGCAGGATTAACTTCCACTCTAGTTAAAAAGACAGAATGTCATCAATATTAAATATGTGAAACAAAATGCTGAATTCAAAGACTAGGAAGGAAGATTTGCAGACCTCAAAACAATAATGGAAACATTCTATTCACAATGTAACTATGATTCATGTGTTGTAATTGTAAAGAGAGAAGAAAACATTGTTTAAGCCAAACAGTTCTTTGGAGGGTTTTTGCCTTTGGTTTTTATTTTTTAATATCTATAACTTCTACCGTATTTAGTCAACTAGAAGACAGTTTTTTGCCCCATTTAACATGGGGGGGGAGGGGCAAGGAAAGCCTCTCACCTTACAACTGAGAATATTGCAGGGGCAAGTAGTTGCTATGTCTCTGGCTCTGGTCCCAACCCAGAGTTGGAGCAGGAGACAGAGCCACAACTGCTGCCACTGAACCCCTGTCACTCCTCCTCACTACGCCCAGTCTCCCCTGCACGCCGCTTCTGCCCTCTCTCCCCTCTGCTGTACTCCTTACCTCTCGTCCATGCTGGGAGGTTCAATCCTCACTGTGAAGCACAGAGCACGTACTGCAGCCTGGCCCTATACCAGCAGTCAGCACCACACTACTGTTACAGGGCTGAGCTGGAGCCACAATCAGCGCCACAGGTTGCAGCAAGGGAAAAGCCTTCTGTTGCAGAGCAAAAGTGGGGAGGGGAGGGTACTGAGGGGCAGGTGTGGAGTAGAGACCTCGGCGGGGGGAGGACCCAAAGCTCTAGAGTGCAGAAGTGGCGTGGAGGGGAGAAGCAGAGAAAAGGACATGGGAACGTGGTTCGGGAGCCTAAGGCTGAGGGGGGCAGGCACAATAGGGGGTAAGTTGGATGGGGGGGCAGGCAGCAATGGACAAGCTGCCTGCTTCTCTCTGCCTGCCACACTGCCTCCACACTACCTGTCCCCCACTACCCTTCCCTCACTACTTTCTTCCTTACTGTCCCCCCGCCACCTGCCCTACCAAGTGCCTCCCTACTACATCCCTCAACACCCGCCCCATTACTGCCCACCTCATCACCTCTCTCGGAGGTGTTGAATTTAACATGATCCTCCAATAATTAGATTCCATATGTGGAAAATTATAATAAATTGATGCAGGTTGTAACTGTATTGGTCTACAGGCAAAAGGAATCAGAACTTGTGGCAGAGGTGATATCTTTTATTAAAACAACTAGATATTTGCAAGCTTTCGGGCATACTCACCCTTCCTCAGGCATAGGAGAATGCAAAGATTGTAACATTTCTCTTAGGTAGAAATGAAAATTCGTATTTCACAGGAAAGCTGAAGGTGTTGTAAGATCTTCTGGTTGGAATAGTTTATTTTGTGCAAATTTTGAAATGAAAACGTCACAATCCTACAAGGAAAAAGTAAATCTACCACCCTGGAACCTGAAAGCCAGGGGTTTTTTTGCAATTATCTAGTTGGTCTAATAAGAGATACCACCTCTGCCACGAGTTCTGATTCATAATAAATTATAAATCCGTGTATAGAACCTAATTATTGTGGGGGAGGGGGGCTGTCTTAAATTCAGGTCACCTTGGAATTGGGTAAATGTGGTAATTCATTAATCGTGTAAATATGAGCTTTCAAATACACAAATCACACAAGTAATGCCTGGTACAAAAACAACTTTAAAAAACAAAACTCCATAACAATAAAATCCATAAGTTTGACATATTTAGTGGTCTCCTTTAGTATCACTGAGTATCATACAAAATATTAAGAGGATTATAAAAATATGGAAATGTGGATTTGGCATTTGTCTTTCTACATGTATACAGAATTAATTTGATTAGTGGCTTATTTCAAGCACTAAGTAATTATAATTTGGGTACCAAGTTAACAATTACAGCATTTTTGTTTCTAAGTAATAAATTTAATTTGATAAGCACCTGAAAGGGAGTTCAGATCCCCTCTGAGCCAGTTCTACTGCAAGAACAGCACTATCATGTCCATCTCCATTCTCCAAGGCATCTAAAATAGCACCCAAATGATATGAATTAGTTACAAGAAAATATGCAATGTTAAAATTTGTATATATAGTTGTCTGCTACATTTGTAATTAATAAATGTAGTAAGGGAAATTATTTCAAGTCACTTTTGAAAATAGGACTGATCCTGTTAGGTGGTTCAGAAAAAAATGTTACTGTATTTACTCAAATACAAGGTGAGGATTCTTCTCCAATAAGCATGAGGGGAAAAGCTCGTTGTCTTAAATTCACATACAGGCAAACCTCATTAAATACACTGTCTGTCATTGCCTGTGCAATGCACAAAAGTAGCATGTGCTCAGTAATGGAAACCAACTATGAAGCTGATTTAATGCAGCCAACACTAAGCGTGATTATAAAACACATGGTCTGTTTTGGGCAAACAGGTTAGGGTTTCTTGTTTTGTTTTGTTTGGGGGGGTGGGGTTGGCAAGGGAGGAGGCGGCAGTTGGGGTTTTTTTTTAATTTCATGTTCCAAGTCAAATTAATCAAATCAGTTCCAAAACCTATCAACTGAACAGAACTCAGTCATTCAAATCCATGTGGCATTACCACCTGCAAGTGTCCTCTTTCCCAGACTTTTCAGCCTGGGGCTTCAGATACTTCCAAAGACATGGCAGGCATCCTATGTGCAGGCCCAAGCCCAGAGGTTTGGATGCCCCTGAGTGTTGCTTGCCCTTAACCAATGGGCCAAAGGAGCAAGTTAGGGGAAAATCCCCCATCTCCACAGAATAGATTCATAGCCGCGAGCTCTCATAGGGGAGTCTGCTTGGGGCATGCAAGCAGCAGCTTTGCCTCAGCTCTGGACCACACTGTCACCACCGCAAGATCACAGCCCTGGCCCCAGAGCAGCTCCCCACCCAGCTGTGCCCTACCAGCAGTGCTGGGGCTGGTCTCCATGGAAACCCTGGATGCATATTGTCATGGCCCCACTGCTGCTGGGGTCTCCATGGAACCCGGCCACAGTGACGTGGGCAGGGGCTGCTGGTAAATGAAGTCCGGTCGCCAGACAGATCTGCCATTGTACCCACCCCTGAACTAGATGGTAAATTATGAGCCTTTAAGCTTTAAAACTAATGTCATGCATGGCTTGTACTATGTAGTGTTGCTTAAAACTGTGTTTATGGAGTATCTGTGCTCAAACTTGTAGCAGTTCCAAAAAAGGTACACTGCACCAATTCTGGATGAACTAAGTCTATATGCAAATTACTACAGGTATATTTCTTTCAAGGTCAGAGTTTTCAAATTTGCCCCTCATTTCCATGTGCTCAGGGAGAGCAGGGTCTAACAGTAAAGGGAAGGTAGAAGCGGCTGCAAGGAGAAGAAGTTGGAGGAAAGAGAATAAGGGGGCTACCTGACCCTGCTACTTATTTTCTCTGCTTTTGCAGTGGGAAGGGGACAAATTCAAGGCAAACCTCCAATAATTAGATTCTATATCTAGAAAATTATAACATATTTATAAGTTTTAGGGGTGCACCGATAAAGGTTTTTTGGGCCGCAATCGATGGACAATTATTAATAAGCCATATCGGCCAATACTGATCCGACTGCCAGTATGAAGCCCAGTAGCTTGGAAAGCAGCATCAGGCTGGTAAGTGTGTAGTGGGGAAGGAGCATGGCGCAGGGAGATCGAGGTACGCATGGTGAGGGAAGGAGTGGGTGCTGGGGCAGGCACTGCACAGCTGAGGCGAGTCGGGGCAGACCTCATTCAGGGATCATCGGAGGCAGGGAGGGAAGGGTGGCTCCCATCACTGTGCACATCCCAGGGAAGGCACAGGGGGCATGTGCCCCCCAGATATGCATGCAGGGTGAGGGTGGGCTGCCCGCCTGGGGCAGAGAGCAGCGCCGAGCTCTTCCTGGCAGTGGGGAGGGGACTGGGCCAGGGTTGTGCTCAGGGGGGTGGCAGCGGCACTGGGAAGAAGAGTTACAGAGAATTTGGGGATGGCTTTAGCCCCCAGTAGCCCACCCTCCCAGCACTGCTGCCACCTGTCCCAAGTGCAGCCCCAATTCCCCCGCTGGGAAGAGCCCAGCACTGCCCCCCAATCCCAAGCAGGCAGCCCACCCTCACCCCACACACAAATCCAGGGAGCACATGCTCCCCCCATGCCTCCCCTAGGGTATGCACAGTGGCAGAAGCCATGCCTCCCCATCCCCACCATGAGCCGCTCGTGGCTCCATCCCACATCCTGCCCCAGCCCCACTCCCTCCCTCAACTTGAGGGCCTCAATCTGCGCCCCCCATGCCCCTTCCCTACAAGCCCTTTCCCCCTCTCCACACTGCAGGGCTGCACTCCTTGTTGCATGCATGCTGCATTACACAGCATTATCAGCCACATCAGACAAAAAAAGCCAATTGCCAATAATGTCAATTTTCCTTTTATCGGTGCCAATACGATATGGACCAATGTATCGGTGCACCGCTAATAAATTTTCCATATACAAAATCTAATTACTTGAGACCATCTGATATTTGAGTAAATATGGTAATCACAGTCTTGCAGCACTCCAGATTACGTTATGTGCTAATATTTTACTTCCACCATCTTACACTTCTAAATTATTAGGAAATGCCTTACCCAATTTATTTTTGCAAATCCTGATGCTTAGTTTAATTCAACATAATATGTGATAGTCACTGCCAATAGAGTGCTGTTCAGTCATTTGTGGAAAGTGAATAGATGGTTTAAATACAAATAGTAGACAATTCTTAAAAATCAAAAAACCATCACTGCAACTGACATCCTCACTGTCACTGTCTATATATAGAGAATGAACATAGAAAACTACTCTTTTCCAGAGATATTTCTTTGCATTTGGGATTTAGGCATTAATGGGCTAACATGGAAAAGTTTCTCTCAAGCTATCTCGATTATGTATATTAAAAACCTATTTGCCAAGGCCATCAATAAGATGAAACAGATTTATGTTGATAGCTGAGACACCTTAGTGGCAGGGAGAGATGTAGTTGGTCATGTTAATCTGAAGTCAGGCAGATGGCAGGGCAGAACAATGCCTTAGAGACTAACTGGTTCAGAAAAGTATAGGCTTTCATTGGTGAAGCCTACTTTGTCAGAAGCAGTGAAGTAGCCATTGCCTACAAAAGTTTATGGCTCTGTGAACCAGCCAAGTCTCTAAGGTGCCACCTGCTGCCCTGTCTTCTGCCTGACATCTCTCATTATTAAGCTTCATTTCCATCTAAAATTATTCACATAAAAAAATATATCTTCAGTCACAATATTTAATTCCGTCACATTCCGGTGATATTTCCATCATTTTGCTTTCTGTTTCACCACAATGAAATTGCAGTAAAACAAACCTGCACCCCCATTGCAGCTCCCCTAGTATGTATCCTAAGATAATAAAGTATTTGAAAAACAAAGGAGATAGAGAGAATGCTGACAACACTGCAATAATGATGTTGGGATAAAAATGAAAGGGAATGTTTTATTTGTCGGTTTGTTTCGTGAGGTTTTGGGTTTGTTTTTTCTTAATTGCAGAACGTATTAAGATCTCCTTACTGTATTCTCCCATTTGCTTCTAGGCACCTGAATTTCAGCCCTGGATGTGTTATCCTAGGCACACGAAGATTTGATATGCTTTGACACAACCCTAAAGCAATGTAATCTGGACAGCAATTGAAACACCCTTATATTAACGAAGTACAGAATGCTTTGGAAAAATTTCACATTCATATCAATTTTGCTATTGACCATTATAATATAGCCCATGAATCAAAATATTAGCATATTCGTGCCTACCAAATAAACTCAGAAATAGACCATAAAGCATGGTTAGGAACAATATTTTAAGACTAGTTTTAATTACTGGACTATTAGGACTGAAAAAGTAAGTTACATTTCTCCCTACTACACTGCAAAGTAGTTAGCAATTCTTTGCTACAACCCAAATTGGTATACTGTGAATTTAAAAAAAAATGCAAAACCAAGCATAAGAGTAGTCAAAAGTCAAACACAGAGATATTATTTTGACTTAGATATATTTTATCTGCTAGCAGGCACAAAATTAATGCATACATTAAAATCTGCTTAGAAAGGGGGCAAACAAGAATCTCAGCCCTGCAATTTTTATTAAATATAAAAGGGAATGCTCCCTGTACCATTATGGTATTTTGTTAAAGATGCAGGTACTTTAGGAGACACTAGAGGGCAGTACAGCATTATTTCAATTCCTGAAGTGACTCTTTTTGATTTTTTACCACCTTAATTACACAGTAATTACAAAATTGCTCATTTCAACTCCTTGAGTTAATGTTTCTAAGAAACTAGTGGAGCATATGTTGCATATTGAAAAGAAAACATACTCTTTTACTACTGACCAGCATACAATTGGAAATGAGAGCAGGAGAATAGGACTGGAACAAACATTAATGGAATGATTACAGCACTCTGTCCCTGTTTTCATTGTTTTAATAGTCCATAATAAAAGCTAGCCTTAGCAAAATCTTTAAACTTACATCTTCAATATATGCAAATTAATCCTCTCTCAATCCCTAAGCAAATCCTGTACTAGACCTTTGTGGCTCAAAAATCTTTAAACAGCAATACAGATACTGAAAGACCACACTGAGAAGAAATTAAGTAAATAGCTTTTTCTTAATGGGTCCTTGCAGCCAGTGGAGGAAGATTTGGCTAACTCATGCACACAGCAGAGGAGATCAAGACAACATTTAACCCCAAACTGTATTTTGTATATTCTAATGTCAAAACAACCACGTGCAACTTTGATTATACTTATTTTACAGTTTGCTTTTTCATAAAAACTTCTCTTTTGGCATTACATTTCTTGGCTGAAGTCCAAAAGTGAAAATATTGATTAATTTTATGTACACACAACACACATGAATCCTGTCCACATTTCTCCACTGCACTGTAATTCTGAAGCAGATATAATTTATACATATTAATAGATATTAAACTACAAGAACTGCTCAAATGCATGCAATTTTTTTTTAGCAATTTGGCTTTTCAGAATTCCAAATTTCTATAGTTGGCATCTACGAAAAAATTAAAACAAAACAAAGGAGACAACTTTATCTCCTTTCTACATATTTTGTATTAAACCACTTCAAATATCTACCATCCTGCTCCTTTTAGCCCAGAAGCATTGCAGCTCTCGTAGTCCCATACTACTTACCTTTTCTGAGGTAACAGAGAAATTTCTGGCTACAATTTTCCCAACAATTGTTTCTCTTTGTGCATTACATCCATGGTCCCATGAAGTTGCCTGACTATCTCAATCTTCTTGACATTGGCTAAAAAGGCCATCTATGGGACTAGGACAGTGATGGCTAACCATTTTTGAGTGCCATACCACAAGTTACACCTCAAATGTCTCTAACTGCCACTGTTGCTGGTGCCAGAGGCATACCTAATCTAGAACATGTGCCCATCGGGCCCCACAACGGAGGCTTCTGGGGCTTGAGTGACACTTGTAGCAGCTGCCCATGTTATTTGTGGCCACTCCAGAACTATGAAGGAGGCACAACAGGGAGGTGTTCTGTAAAGTCTGTTTCTCATTCATCCAGGCACTAGTCTGCTGGGTCCCATCTGATGAATCCTTGGACTCCTTCACAGAGCAGCAGTAGTGTTTTGGCTTAACTCAGGGCACCAGATTCATGAACGAATGTCCCTAGTCTGCTTGTTTTATCATTTGTAGTCCCCACGCCCTGCAGATCCACAGTTCTGGGCCACCTCCCTTGATTGAAGGGGACATGCACTTTGTTTTAGATTAGGGATGCCAAACACACCCGGCTCCATAAGCTGGATGATAGTTGCTGGGTTGATCTGCGGGCTGGACCAGGACCAAATCCCTGTGCAGCATTTGCAGTGTGTGGCATACAGGGCCGGCACAGGACGTGCGCTGCCCATGGCATGCAGGCTGAAGCTGGTGCTGTATGCAGCACAGGGGGTCAAGTCAAGTCCTGTAGCCCATGCCCTGGACACCCTGTGCTGTGTGCAGTGCTGATCCAGACCAAGTATGGGCAGCGTGCGCCCCATGCTGACCTCACATGTCACAGGCACAACAAGCTCCAGGGCTGGCATATGCTGCAAGCAGTGTGGGGCGCTGGACTCGCCACATACACTGCACACAGCCGAGAGCTGGCACAGGGCATGCACTGTATGTAGTGCCCTGCCAGACTAGCACTTCCCAGTATTTCCAACACAGCCAGATCTGAACCAGCCTGGAACCAGTCCAGCAGGGCACTGCATGCAGCACACACCCCAGACTGACCCTCCTGTCTGCAGGGCACATGGTGCTGGGTCCAGCCCACATAGCACATGCGTTCAGGGCAGCACGTGAGTCAGTCCAGCAACCTGCAAGCTGTATGTTTGACACCCATGCTTTAGGTGGATTTTGCTAATCCTGCCAGTACATCAAACAGCCTTATTACAACTTGGCCTTTCATCCCCCCGCCCCCTCTCTCACTTATGGGTACTTTTGTTGTCTTTAATTAATACAATTAAGGTTGGCCTGGTGTCAAGGAAACATTATGGATGAATGAACTCCATGACAGGCACAAATAATGTGAACTGACAAGCAGAAAGCCAATATTCATATAGTTTATGCCTGGCAATGTTTAACATTTCAAAACATCACAACAATACAAAAAAAAAATTAAACATAATAAAATCTATTTTATGGCACTGCTGCTAAGTTAATAATTAGAGACTATACGAAACTCACATTCTTCTGGCCTGGGTTAGTGAATAAACTTCTGTTATTTATTTTAGAAGTGTGCAATTACTCTGTTTCTCTCGTCTTATTCACATTTATATATACTTTCATTATTATCTACATATGCTGAACCTTTTGTTTCAAAAAGGATCTTCACCAGATGAAGTACTAAATTAAAAACTTGAAAGGTATTGAATGTAGCATATGGTACTGAAACAAAATCCTTTATATTTACATTAAGCCCTGATTTTATCTAATGTAGGCAATTTAAATAATATTGAGCCAGACAGAATTCATGCAGCTGCTTTTATTCCTCTGCTTTGTTCAAGGGTTTAAATAGTCTCATTTTCATGTTTCAGTGAGGCCAAGACAGAGTATCTTTGCAAACCTAACTGCTAAAATGTATGCATACACAACTGAATACATGATCCTGCAATGTTCTTTATTAATAACAAATACTGGAAATTTGGAAACTTTCTCTATATTAACTTCTCCTTACGCATTCTAAGCTTACCACTACTTTAATTTAAACATATCTTGAATACAGTGACACATTAAATACTTGCAGGAGAAACTGCAATGAGAAAAAGAAAAGGTTTGACAGAAAAGGGAATAATGCCCTGCTAAGTTATGCCGTGTACAAGTTAGTTATGTATATACTCCCTGATTTTATGAAAAACCACCTCTACTCCTAAAAGAAATAGAGTTGCGCAAAAATTCTCAAGAAGTGCTTAGCTCTTTCCAAAAGTGTCATCAGCTGAAGAATGAAACAATTTAAGATTCATGTCTCTAATCTACTGAAGCATTGTCAAGGGATCATCAACCAGCATTGAGACTCAAAAAATCCTGAGACAATTGCTGTCCCCAGAATGACTTCTCTCTATCTGTGGTCTGTAACCCTTCTTACCCAACACAAAAAGGTATTAATATTCTTTACTGGTACTTATCTTTCTACAACTTGATAACCATTACAAAACTCTTTATTTTAGTTCTCTAAACAGAATTTCAAAAAACAGCTAACAGATGCAAAAGGTTAACAATCTTATATCACCACGGAGTTATTTTTTGTATAAGTTTTGTAATTGAAGCTATTAAGTTTTTCACTTTAAAACTCTGTAGTAGTTTTTAAGATGCTAAAGTAAACCAAGTATAAAGGAAACTAGGTTTTCTTTCATTAGGTTGTCCCATAAGGACTAAGATCTTATAGTATGAATCCAAGATTGACACCTCACATGTATCTTCACCATGTCACTCCTTCAGCTTTACAATCATGGGAAATAGCTGCATTATGGCTTGTACCTTTCCACTATGTTGCTTTTCAGCCTTCATCTTACCCAGTATCCATCTGAACATTATTACTTCATCACCGTGGGGTAGTTGTTCCTGTCTTCCCCAGTATATGTCAAACTGAGGCTAACTGTCATCTAGCAAGCTTCACTTGTTACTTTATTTGGCATAATCTTACAGCAGAGACTTCCTATCAAATCCCTCCCTTTGACACTAAGTGCTCTTTATTTAAAATCCATCATTAAGTATATGGCTAGATGAAGGCCACCTGAGACCAACATTCTTATGGAGATTTGAGATTTATAATAAAAATAAATGATGTATAGCTAATTAATCAATAAGAACAGAGATGTACATGGAAGGGATGGGATGCAAACTTAGATGACAAACAGGTAGAGATGGACTTGCATGCTTATTGAAAAAAAGAGGACAGAAGTATTATGAAAATTATCATATATTAGGACATGTGTTCAACTTACTGGACAACTAAAACAGATTTTTTAAACTAAACAGTAGTAAATGCTTACCAGTTTGGGAATAAGAGTCAAGAGCACTGACAGGGAACAGAATATGTGAATCATCATTCAGGACCTGCAGGGGAGTCCAACTGCCTATTTGTGAATTGCATGTGCCCCCTTCCTGTGGCCTACACAAAAATACATATGTATTTTAAATATTTGATATATATAACCATATTAATTTTGTACGATACTTTGCCATTTTCAGTCCTGCTGCAAATCCAAGGGGGACATTAACTGCAGACCACCACAAATATACTAATAATTCAGATAGTTAAAGAGACTAAGTTCTAGTTTGATCCCCAAAAATAGGAAAAAGTTTCGGGACCTCTTACATTAACCAAGGGAGTTTTTCTGTACTTATTAAGGAGAGGTAATCTGACATCAGGCAGAAGGCAGCCAGGGCAGCAATTTAAAGAATAACTCCTTCAGAAAGAACAAGCTTTCATATGTGAAAGTCTGCCAGCCTGACACACAAAAAAGTTTATGCCTTTCTGAAGGAATTATTCTTTAAGGTGCTGCTCTGGCCTGCCTATACTAATTGAGTTCATAAAGCGAAGCAGAATAGTACAAAGGAGTTTAACTTTCAATTTCCTTAAAGAAAAATACTTACTTTTCAGAAATTTCTATGTAATCTTCCATGTCTTTATTTCCTAATACCTTTCCATAAATTTCATCTTCATTTTCATCTATATCTTCATCATCAATACTCTTCACATCCAGCTTCTGGTAACCATACTCTCCATTCAAGCATGGAGAACTGCTTTTCCACAAATGGCTATTCTGATTCCCATTCAGATTTTGTCCAAGAGAGCCTTCAGAGGAAGGTAGTGCAAAAAGTGAAGATCTATCAGAGTTTTCCTCTGAGCTTTCTCCTGTAACTGATGTCTTTAGGATTTCTCCAAAGTTTTGCTCATCCTCCTCTTCATCAAATGAGATAATGTGTGTCACCCTCTTCTTCTTCTTTCGCTCTTTTTTACATTTTAAATCTAAATGAAAAAAAAACTAGTATTTTTTTAAATGCAGTTAATACTAACAGGATATACCTATTTCATTTTAGAACATTAACCCACCTAGGAAAGAGAGTAGATAAATAAAAACATGGAAGAACAGAAGGGGGACACACACAAAAACTGAGATTTTGTAAAAAAATCTCTGCCAAATCCATTTTCATGCTTCTAGAATTAGAAAATAGAACATTTTAATTTAAGATTGTTATTTGTTGTTCAGTAAAACTTGATTAGACATTTCCATATGAGGATATTTTATAGATCGAAAAGAATTCCATAGATAAACAATATTTAAGAGTACCACTGCAAACTCAAAAGAGTTAAAAATGACAAAGAGAATAACAGTTGATAAAATAAGTTACAGATACAGAAGTTATATATATGTACTTAGTATATAAATGTACTTTCAAACTGGTCTAGTATTAAAGGATCCTTAACCAAATGGTTGAGACTTTGAACAGTTTCCTTTGGTAGTAAGTGCAGTGGAATTCCCTCAGAGGAAGAAGTTCAGTACATCTTAAAAGTTTCTAATTTTAACATCTGGTCCCACTACCTTCACCCTTCACACTTTACAAAATTCAGATGATTCAGCTAAATGATAGTGTATTATCTTTTTATCTAAGCATAATACAGCAATTACTTGCTGTTCACCACCTAGTTTACATAGTATACTGTATGGTAAGTGTTATGAATTTATTTATTCAAATATAAGTTTCCAATTTAAATTTGGAGTGCTTTAGAACAATGCCCAGACTCTTGCAAAAATATTTAGGCCACACAAACTGCCAAGAATAGGTTACTTTATTCTTATTCTAGCATAGGTTGAGCATAATTTGGGTAAAAAGGGTTTTCAATACATCTCTCAAAGTTACCTCACTACTTAGTTTCAAAAACAAGTGAAAATAATTTCTGGGAAAAAAAAAAATCTATTCCTTTTCCAGAATAAGGGGAAAAACATGTTTCTTAACATTACCTTAGATTTACAGATGGGTCCTGGCACATCTTATGGTAAAAATATGGCTGCTGGCATAGAGATGAAGCAACAGAATGGTTGTTCTTCATCTACACAATCCTTGAAAGGTACTTACATATGCCACCAGCTTGCAGAAGATCCTCTGTCCATTTTTAAATGGACAGTATGTTTTAAATGCCAAAAACTAGAGTCTCTCTTCTCTCCCCTACTCCTACCATGTGCATTTACACATTTTATACCCCTTTCAGTCATTATTGTAAGAAATTCTAATCATTCCTAACGTTTGTTTCCCCAAAGCCAGTCTTTTTATTTAAGGAGTGTCAAGGTCCAAGGATTTTTCTACTTGCTCTCCTCTGAGGCAAGTTTAGAAGTAATATTTTCAGCTCAATTTCTGGAAATAAAGATGAGAATTTGTTCTCTTGATATAGCCACTGCAGACATGACAGGAGCGTACACTGCATTTTTATTGTACTATATTAAATTGACGGAAGACTCAGCTTTCAGTCTACATTTGTTGCAGCTCTTATGTTCGTGATAGCTGCATCATGGCAATGGCAAATCCAATATTGTACATGAGGTTTCAGCAGAGTGTACATTCATGATGTACATTTCTTTGTTTTGTGATTTAGTCTATACACAATGTCTTTGCCCCAAAGAGTCTACAGTTACTTGGGGCTTGCAATCTAGGTGCACCATTATAGACATCTTCCACTGTAGTTATCAGTAATGAGTAAAAATATGTGATAAAGGTAAAAACATGTAATTAAAAGGAATAACCAACATCTCCTTGGTATAATGTCATAATTTAAAAATCTGTCAAACTGCAAGTGAAAACCCCAACTGTCATGCAGAGAAAATTTAATCTTCTACTTCCAGAGATACAGACCGCATATTACACATTCATCATAAGAAAATTTCTTTTCCTTCATACCAGTATTTCTGAAGCACTTCTTAAAAAGGGAACTAGTGAGATATGATTTTAAATTTTAAGTTATTTATAATATATAGTGCAGCATAATTGTATTGCTTTAAAGACAAATTATTCTTGATATTATTAAGTTCCATTATTAAATATATATATATACTGAGCATTTTATACACTTGTAATACATTAAACAGCCCTGAAATATTTACCAGCATTGGCAGTCTTTGATAGGACTGGAAGTGGGTCAGTGTCCTGATCAGATCTGATGAGAATGGAAACAGCAGAAGATGCAGTTATCTCTCTCAGAAGGCTGCTAACACCTTGGGTGGATTCTTTCAGCAGTGAGGTTACATTTTGTGTGGATTCCTTTAAAAGGTCAGAAACTGTAGGAGTGCATTTGCTCTGCCCATTTAAATCTTTGTTGTCAATGTTGATTGCAAAAAGAATGGAGTTTAGACCTTTCAAAAAAGAAAAACCATACAGCAGCACAACTTCAGGTACAGAAACAAAGATATTCCATTCTAAAACTACATAGCTAGAACTTTAGAGTCACATGATAAAGCACTAAGATATTTAAAAAAACCCAAAAAGATTCCAGAGCTAAATTACTTATACGAGTCTCTCATACATTTTTTCAACATACTTCAGGCCACAGAAGTGATCTATTTATAGTGATCTCTACACTTAAAGGTACAATTTTCCCACCATATATGTACCATCTAACTTTGCTACATGCTATTGAAGCAATTAATTATTAAATGATCTGAGATGATAGCATTGCCGGCCTATATACACTAGCCCATATTTCTTGCTGCATACTTAATATAATTTGATGTTAAATTACGTTTTATTGTCATAGAAAAAGTATACTTTCCAATCATATTTACTAGTTTACATTGAGCAATAGGTGAATTTTCAGCCTCATTGGCAGAAAAAAAGTGTACAATATTATACAGAAACTATGCAATCAAGTAAGAATGTCACATCACATATGCAGTAAAACAAAAGAAAAATCTACTCCCCTCTAGTACTCCTAGCACAAGAATGCATTTTAATTTCTAAGTTAAATCTTGCTATCAAAACTGTCTTTGTTCTTTTCTATTTAAGATCTACAACTCCATGGTTTACTTTTGATCATACGTTACTAGAGCAAAAACTATAGTCTATAAAGATGAATATTTGTATGGAAAAGTTACATCTCCCACAAACAAAATTTTGCAACCTCCCAATATTGCTACTTATAATGTACATGTACCAGTATCCTGAAGGGTGATTATAAAGAGGATGGAGATGGACTTTCCTCTGCCTTGACTAGATGACTTCATGGACTAGAGGTCATCTGCTGTAGTCAATGACCTCATAAGGTTCCTTCCAGCCCTACTTTCCTACGATCCAATTATGTTTCACTATGGAATATGTTATCATGGCTGCCATAACAGCTTCCATTCACAGCATTACCAGCAAGCAATTCATTATTTTTAAAGGCACTTTTAAAAGAAATGAGTACATCTTCAAAATAGTATTATTTGGCATTTGTTTTGCCAAGTCACAACCTACCAGCTGCCATGGTTGGGATCATACTAGAACGCTCTTCGTCCATCATAAAAGACCAATCTTCATAGAAGACGCTACATATTAGAAGGTGAACATAAAGCTATATCATTTCCTATCCTTTTTTCTTTTTAACATATACATTTTATTAAGAATATATAAGACTAAAATGTATATATAAACAACATAGATATCGTGATAAGTCAGCTGATCCAAATACATTCTGAAGTGGCCCTTTAAATCTCCTGACATGCATAGAACATGGTAATAGTAAGGGAAGTTTTAGCCTATATTAAAACTAAAAATAGTGGAGCCTGTTCAAACGTGGGGGGGGGTATGACTAGGCAAGAGGGTACTGGGAACTGACTGAAGAACTCTTCAGTCTTAATGCTTTGTTTTCTCTTTCTTTTCTAAAAAAGTATAAGCCACTCAAGATCAAGAATCCCATTGGAAAGGATATAGCAAATACTTGCGCTTATTTCTCGATAAATAGCTATATTAACTAATACTGCCATATCACTTACCACTGCTTATCCATGTGTGAGTTCTCAAATAACTAAATACCAACACAATTACCAAACAATTTTGCAGCAAATTAGGAAAGATGGATACAAGCAAACAACACTAGGCAAGATCTACGGAGTTAATTCATTGCTTAAAAGCTAATATCGTTATCTTACATTTAACTAAAAGGAGATGAAATACTTAGTCTATTACTACAGCTTCAAACATTTTTAAATGCCAGTGCTTAGTCTGCTAATGAATGCAAATTTCCTCCAATATAAAAGCACTAAATAGTTACCTAAGTCGATTTTTATCTGCAAGCAGCATATGAACGTATCTTTCCAGAGAATGCTCATTTAATGCACAGCGCAACCAGGCACGGCCTCTGCCAATATCTGTAGTAATTGTTTTTAAAGAGTAAAAACGCTGTAGTTCATGTTTATTCAAAACTTCTTTCACGTAGTACCAAAACACTGGCTCTGAAAAATAAATAAAGACACAAAAATACATTTAACTCTCTTTGTTTTACTCTCTGCCTACCAATCATTAAAGAAAATGCCACCCCCTATACCACTTGTCTAATTTCTAGTGACAGTTTTATCAGTTATTCCAAACCCTTTAACAGTGATGCATGTAAACTCCCCAACCAAACCTTACTGATATTATTGCTATTCAGCTGGTCTTTAAGAAACATCTATTTCCTGCTTATGTAAACCTAATAAACTATTTCCAATTGCTGCTGTCTTATAAAACTTACCATGCTATTTTACAGAAAAATAAAATTAGCTGTTGATTACCTTGAACTCTGGAGATTCATTTCCCAGTTTACTCTAACTTTTCAATTTAGTAGATTGCTTATTTCTATTGAATTTCACAAAAGCTATTCACATAAGACATTTGTAATAGGAATCATCCCCACAGGATTCCATCTTCACTGCTATAATTTAAAAGGTCGTCTAAGTCGCATTTAATTTACACTGAGGAATGCAAAACTCTAGAACTCCTGGTTCAGAGATGATGCATCCCTTAATTTACATTGTGCATTCCAAGTTTCATTTGGGAATGCATATTGATGCCTGTTGCTTCAAAGCATATATACATTTAATGACAAGTCACGTAACTCCAGCAGCCAATATTATATTCATTGCCATAAAACTTTCTATCACTTCTACACACAATTTGTGTATCACTATAAGCTATTAATATAGCATGAAATATATATTTCTTAAAAAAACAACTGAATGACAATAGTGTCAATAAAGCTTTGTTGAGGATGCTGAAGAGTTTAAATGTGTCACTACTAGAGACTACTCCTAAAGGATTTAACTAACACTGGCAATTGACAACATGGTAACAGGTGAAATTGAGAACAAGCAAGAGCAGTGGAAAAAAAATGGAGAGAGAACAATTTAAACTACTCCTACACTCTGCAGTTAATTTAGAACCCATCAAGCACCTCAAAGAAACACGGGCAACTTCCTTAACAGCTCAATTAAAAAGGTGTCTGGCAGAAAAAACACACTAAACAATTTAGATTCATATTAAGAGCGAACTAGAGAAAAAATGGTACTTCTATTTTATAAGTACACAGCACATCTTCCCCTTGATCACTGCATTTAGTTCTAATAGTCCAGTCAAGGACTTGGTACAAATGGAAAAAGCTCACTTGGCACTAAAAATCATAAAAAAAAGAAAAAAAATTGTGGGAAGAGATTAGCTACCTCAATCTTGCCCTTCCTTTCTTATCTCTTTTCCAAATCGTACAGGTCTGAAATTTTAAGTAATGAATGTTATAGGAAAGGTCATCCAGGAATTCTCTCTCTGTTTCTGATAAAAATGAAAAGCCTACAGACACTTCAGCTTTGGAGTGAGATGTGCAGAGCTGTAGTCAACATGCAAGTAGCAAGTTCTGCTGGTAGAAGCTGGTTCTTTTCTTTAGTTTCTCTGTTAATCTTCATTAAAAGGCATGTAAAAATTTAGACTGTTATACTGCTTTAGAAACCTAAAGGCATTAACAAAAAAGTAAAACCATATAACCATCGTGTGCAACTCCCACAGGATATTATGGAAAAACTTTTATAATTTAGAAAGTTATATGACTAAGGATATCTGTAGTTCTATCCATCTATTTCTTGTGCACTTACTTGGATCTGTTCCAAATTTTAACCTGTGTATGTAAGAAAATGATTATTTTAAATGTCACATGAATAGCAACACTAAGGGTTTGCTTCTTTAAAGAATAGCCTTTCGTGACTGACAAAATGCAGTTGAGTTTCAAGAAGACAGAAAATTTGAAAAAGGAAGTGAAATTGTTACAGGAATAGAAAAACAACCATATTTCCTCTTATGTTCAATGTGAACATCATCTTGTGTCTCCTGGCACTCTTTTTATTTATACATATTGATGGTTTTTAATAAAAAGAATGGATTTGGAGATATCAACAGCTAATACAAAATCTATGGAATCTGTCTGAAGTCTATGCATTGGCAATTAAATACTGGCATTACATACTACAGTACCTCAACAACACATATTATATAAGAACATAATGAAATAAAATGAGATTTCCAAAAGCAATTGATCATTAACATAAGAGGGAGCAGCCAGGCCAAAATCCCAATCCTAAAGTTGATCATTTTCCAGAGTCCATGACTACATATGTATAAGAAGAAACAAATCAGAAAGAAAACCTATTTTATTTTCAGTAAATATAATATGTAAAAAGGAAAAACACTGAAGTTATGCATGTTCAACCAAATAATAAACTACTTCACATAAATATCATTTATATCATTTTAAAATGCCATTTTGTCCTTTTTTAGATCCAATAAATAAGCTGATACATATTATGCAATCTTAAGCAGCTGTGGCATTGTGATGCAAGTAAGTCATTCTGGAGTGATTTTTGGGGTAGACAGACATATTTTGAAGTTTGGCATCAGAAAGCAGAACTCTAGATCTTTCGGACAGGGAAAAATGCAAAAGAACCTAACACATATTGATGCACTGTGGCTATCCTGTGTTTTAAATGTTTCGCTTATAATCAAACTGAAAAAAGTTTTGAGACTCTTTCCACTATTTTGACACTATAGTATTGCTGAAGAATATTTTGGCATTAATAGCTATAGTGGCCTTTTCGCTATTCACAAAGCAGAAGAAAGTTTTGCTTTGCTTTTAACAGACATTTTGAATAAAATATAAGTATTTTGATTTCCCCTCTTCTAAGAATAGCTACTGAAATATAGCTAAATAAAAGGGGGTTTTTTACATTAAATGTAACAGGACCCTGCAAGTTAATCACTTTCTATAATAGATTAAGATGGTATGTTGCAATAAGCCAAAAAATAAAGCTATCAACTTCTATACTCTCTGCATGATCTTAAGGAAATCACTTGACTTCTCTGCCATGGTTCACCTATGTTTAAAGTAAATTACATAACATCCAAGAATGGATTGATGAATCATGAATTATTCTTACCAGGTATTGTTCTGAAGCATCTGAGATTATAGGAGAATATATACCAATATACAGTATTGCACAAGACCTACATAGTGGAAGAAGAGGCGGGAAAGGTAATATATGCTGGCCCAGCACAGTAACGTGGGCACAAACGTTCCACTAGCAACAAGCAACAACAGAAGTGTTTCACCAAGCGGAAGAGAGCAACAGACCTCTGCGTCTATTAAAACTATTGTATTAATAGCAGCATGACAGCAGGGGCAGGGGGGAAGGGGGAAAAGGGGTCAGATGAGAGGAATTTTCCATAGGTATTTAGACTCGTTTCATAATACAGTTTTAACAAGCTTTCAAACAAATCCTGCAAAGCATCGGAAACACTTTATCCTAAAACTCTAGGAGATGCTAAAATCTTGCCTGGATTCAAACTTGCACACTGATGAATGAACATCAGAGCTGAAGTCCTGTTTTGTTATTTGTTTAACTAAAGAGAATAAAGAAATTAAACTAGGAGGTATAAACTAGAAAAGTGGCAACATTACCAAAGAAGAAGCAACCTGTAACAACTGTGCATACCTGCCATGACTACATACAGCTGTAACCATGAATGATGTTAGTTCACAAAAGATTTAAATGAGGTTGAGAACTTTCTTTATAAATACAAGAATTAATTATTTTAAATACCATGGGGATTTTTAGAGATCTTCTAGAAGGCTTCACTTTTCAAAGAACAGATTTTTCAAAACATATATTTTGTATTAATGTGAACAAAAATTTAAAAAAAGAATATTACAGATCCCTTCCTGGCACAATAAACAGAGATTTCCAGCCTGTCTATATTTCATTTTTTTCCTTAAGTTTCAGTTAATTTCACCTTAAAATCCTTCATCTGAACAGTCTACCTCTTTTACTGTCAAAAATGCTACACAGCCATCTTTGAACAAAACTGTCTCATACAGTTTTGTTAATCACAGGTGTCACCTCTTCCTTCAGGTTATTACCACCTTGAATACAAACCTGAATAATTTCTGAGAAAGTGGTAACTGTAAAAATTTACATCTGCATCTCGATTGAGAAACACAATCCATCAGAACAATAAGCTTACCAGCAAACAAACAGTGATGATTCCATTAACAATATACATAGTCTATCACTGTTCAATGTTGCCTGTTTGCCTCCCATGCTATATTCATGTTCTCAGTTTTAACTCAGCTACCGCACGTTACTACTCATAAGTCCTGACTGTGATCTTCTCAACAGCCAAAAAGATTCTTTTCCTTCTCTCCTAAAAAAAACAACATTTACTTACCTGTCCCCCCTATACAAAAAGTTGGGACTGATGACTGGAGATGGGGGAACAAAGGACAAAGAACTGTCCCCTTAATGGCTGCCTGCTGAAAGACTGAAGGAGGGAAATTGAGGCAGAATGCCCATACAGCTCAATAGAAGGCAACAGCAGATTTAAATAATCTTGTAGTGCAAAAACTTTGCATTAGCAAATGAATTATGTTTGTATATATATTCCAACTTTCCATGCTGTTTTGACTTTTGGATACAACTATTAAAGAGCAAAATGTAGGAAAATCTGTACCAACAAGTTGACAGACTAGGAAGAAAACATCAAGAAAAAAAATCCAGCAAAACCATGTCCTATTCCATATCCAATAACAAAAATTGCATTGAAATGACAAATGAAAAAATTAGATCAAGCTACAAGACATCACAGATAAGCCACACAATTATTGACAAAACTAACTGAAGGTCACAGAATAATAAATTCCATCACATTGAAGAATGAAATTTCAAAGTATAGTACTGTTATATTTGGGTGCTGTTAATAGGCCAGAAAGATAAAGCCCCTTACAAATATCTTAAATTTGATATCACTTTCACAAAGACAGACTCACAAACCAGCTGAGGCTAAGCAAAGTAGACATCACCTCTGAAAGCTTAATGGAGCTGAACTATCTGAGCGCTTTTGAGTGTAAGTAAGGGAAAAGGAGGGGAGGAGGATGAGAAGAGTCCACCAAAGATAATCACTGCACACACATCATTAAAGAGTAGTAAATAAGTAAATAAATAAACCCCTACCCAACTGAAGCCACTTAAGATTTTTTTTTAATGTATCAAGGCTTATAGCTCATGCAGATTCCTAAATATGTGTTGAATACCATAAAAAATATTAACTTAAGAGCAAATTCATATATGATTATGAATTAAATGAAAGCATCATAAATTCAATGGCACAATTACACAGTGTTTTGCAATATCAACTATCACAAAATAAGAGTGCTCAAAAATTTTACATCATATATTTGCATGGACTGTGTATTTTTGTAGACAGCATTAACATTGGGGGCCAAGAAACTGAGAGATTAAAGTAAATAGGTTTTTTGTTTTGCTTTTTTAAATGGATAACTTCTAGGCAGTTTTATATTGGTATATAATCATTTTTCATGAGACTGAGTACCAGCAAGCACCAAACAATTATCAACACCACCTAGGATTTTTAAACTATTTTCAGATATTTAATATCATCATTCTTCAGCATTAACACTCTTAACATAATACATAAAAATGAATTAAGGACCATTTTGATATTATAATGAGGCTTCAGTTGTTAAATGTGCTAAAATAGCTTAGTTAGAGTTGTTTTCTTAAATCCAAAAATTAGAGGTTATATCAGCTGCCTACACATACTAAGTAGGAATGTTTTGACATTTTCAATAGACTTGTTGGAACAGCGCATTACCCGTTTCAGTTTTACTGGAGAAGCCTGCTGCCTGTTTGATCGCTGCTGCTGTTAACGCTAATCCACGACTCCTCTTCAAACCATGCTGAAACACAGCTTCAAACTGAGCACACAGGCAAGTCACTCTGCAACAGAATAAATTACTCAGGATAGCTAATCATGTTTATTACTCTTTTCACGTACTATGTTTCAATGTTATAGACTCAGACATGCAGAATAAAGTGAAAATGGACAGAGAAAACTGCCAGTTGGACAATTAAATTATATATTAAGAAATACCCTTTTACTTTAATTAATCTCTTATGTTTTGAAAACTCTATATAATCAATTCATATCCACTATGCCAAAGTTACTACTTAGAGCAATGTTGCTCAACCTATCCGGCCATGCGGACTGAGGAAGTGATGCAGGGTTGGTTTGCAGGCTGGATCCCCTACAAGAGGTCGGTTTGTAGCACACCCCCTGTGCAGGCCAAAACCCGCATGCCTCACCCTGCACACCAACACAACCCCAGGCACCAGATTAAGTCACAGTGACCCTGCACGCCAGTGCGACTCCACGCACTAGATCACAAGTTTCCGGCATACACCAGATTCCAAAGTACAGAGGCCCCATCCAGCGCATGGGACCATGTCATCCAAACCACAGGGTACCCCATGGGTCCAGAAATTTGGCAGCAGGAGAACAGCGGTGACACTAATTGCTGCAGCTCTGGAAGCAATTAATGCTGCTAGCGTTCCCCTGATGCCAGACTTCCAGACCCTTGATGAGCTTTATGAGCCAGATGACATGGCTACACAGGCCAGAAGTTGAGCACCACTGATTTAGAACGAGAGAACAACTGTTAGAGAGAATTAACAGCCAATTAAAAAACTACTAATCCTCTTACATTGGAGTGCTAGTCTCATCCGATTCATTTAATCTCCATTTACACACTCTGTATTTTCTCAAATACAACATTCACATTTTCCCCACAAAACCAGGCCCCCCAGTATTGGGATGTGTGTTTTAAAGAGGAAAGCTGTTTTCTTCAATGCTAGATATTGTGCATGCCATGCAGCTCCCAAGCTGGCTGCCACCTGTGTCTGCTTAGCAAACTGAAGGGGCAGAATCTTGCATTAACCCTCCCACAGCCACAGCGATTGGCTAAGCACTGCAAAAGGGGTGTGTCTATTGGAGCACTATAAAATGGACATCTAGAAACAACTCTACATCAGGGCTGTCCAACTTCCAAGCTAGTGGGCACCACACACCAAGATGGCTGTACACCTGGGAACCACAGGCCTGACTCCCCACCACTGTGCAGGCTGCTGATGCCTCCGCACCTATGCACATAGGGGAGCCAGGCTGCCTGCACTTTCTCCCAGCTGTGCATGCCACGCAGGCAGCACCCCTCGTCTCCACAACACAGGCAGCCTGGTTCCTCCCTGCAAATGTGCAGCACCCACACCCCTCTCTCCTGGCCACCCACACACCCACCTGCAGTGCAGGCAGCCTGGTTCCCTTTTTTGCCACAAGCACAGCATATGCACTTGAGCCCCCTTCTGGCCGCGGGACAAGAGCAACTGGTGGGGATGGGGAGTAGCAGCCAGGTAGAAACCCATGGGCCACATACTGACCCTCTGAGGGCTGCATGTAGCACTGGGCTTCTAGCTGCACAGTCTCGCTCTAGATATAAAGCAAAAACTTCCAAAAAAAAAAAAAAAGATGAAGTAGGCAGTGCTGTTTAAACTCTTTTCTCTAAGGTGTTGTTTCTGTTGTTACACAACAACAAGCTGGCTTTCCGAAGGCTAGTAAATCACTAGTAGTTCTAAAAAAACCATTGGTGCCCCAATTCAGAAGAGTTACTACAGAACAGGAAGTGCATCTACACATGCAATTAATGTGCATGAAGAAACTCCAGAACTTATTGCTCCACAGTTTCTTCATGAGCAGCATACTGAGCTGGGCCAGAATAGCCCCAGCTGACAAGTGGCACAGGAGTCAGCCTGCCAACCCAGGGCTGTTCCAACCTGGCTCAATGTGCTGCACAGCGGCTGGCTGGAGCATGAGGGAGCTTCACTGAGGAGCTAACCGGAAGGCAGCCCCCACACTAAAGCACTTACCAACTGGGGCAGCATCTACATGTGCACTGCTACAGAGTTTGTTATTCCACAGCTGGATAGTACTTGTACTTACAAGTACTATCCTGAGGTGCCTCTACACATGACGGGGATTTAGTCCTCAGGGTTTTGTTCTATACCCACAAATTGAAATGGTGAGTTTTTAATTGAAACACATCATTTCAATTTTTCCATCATATTACAGTGAGGCGCCCCAATTTTTTTTTTTTTTTGAGCTGGGGCAAGCTGCTGGTGAGCTGAGCAGCCCCTGAGCTGCAGGAGGCCCTGGTCCTTCCCTCCACAATGGCAGTGCACCCCCAGCTCGAGGGCAGCACCCAGCCTGATCCAACTGTTCACTGAGCCTACCCAAGGAGGAGCACCCAGTGCAGGTGGTGGGGCTCAGGCAACAGCTGGATCAGGCCAGGTGCTGCCTCCAAACTGGGGCAGCACCCGGCCTGCTAGTAGCCCCCCCAGGCAGCCCTGGGGGAAGCCACCACTGCAGAGGGAGGGACCAGGGCCTGCTGCAGATCAGGGACACTCAGCCCACCAGCAGCTCACCCCCTGGCTGCTGAAGAGGAAGGCAGGCTCCGTGGAGGGAAAAAAAAAGGATTGGGCCCATCACTGCTTCTGCCTTCAGCAGGCAAGGGGCCCAATCCTCATTTTCAACAGAGCCTGCCCACCTCTTCCATGTCCAGGGAGCAAGCTGACAGCAACAATGCATTACTGCAAGCTGAACTACATCCAGATGTAGTTTAATTTGCAATGATGCAAACTCATCTAAACCCCCCCAAACTGGTGCATGTGTAATGTGTGACACCATTAAGCCACACTAATGACATTTTTGTCATGTATGCATTGTGGTAACCATCATGTATACAAGCACCCCTGATGCAGAATAAATTAGTCTGGCCTAATGGTGATGCAAATGTAGATGCACAACATTTACTGTACAGCTAAGTAGTCAACTGCACAGTAAACATCTTGTGACACGCCGAGATTCGCAACCAGGGTCCAACGGCATTGAGATCCTTCCAAGACTGCTGCGGGGTGCTGCACAAAGTTAGCATTATTAGGTATGCAAACCTTATTCAAAAGATGAACTCAGATATTTCAAATAGGAATCCACAGCACTACATCTATTCTGATCTGTAGTGATCTGAGTTCTTAGCTCTATTATTTTTCTACAGTCAAAAATAAGTGAAAAATTAAGAGCTGGCATTTTTTGAGGGTATCTCAGGTCTAATGAGGGGTGCCTAGTGTCTAAAAAGGTTGACAACCACTGATATAGGGGATATTATAGCCCAGGCTCTGGCCTAAGAATGGAAGAACTGCATAAATCCACCCTAGCATGGTAGAACACCCATGCTCCAAAACCTGAAGCTGTAAATTCAGGGAGACCACAAAGAAGAAATAGATGCAGCCTGGCTGCCAGCTATGACAGAAGACTGTTTTGTTTTGTTTTGTTTTTTGGGTTGTGTTTTGTTTTGTTTTTTTAAACAAACAGTATTTTTCATCAGCTATTTTAAGAAAATCTGAATTTCAAAATAAGTATCATATTATTCAAAACATTCTGAATGGAATTGTGAAAATAGCTGTGAACAATTTCATGTTTTGTTAAAGCCAACTGCTACGGTCAAGAGGAAATGCCAACAAACAAATTTGACCAAAAGAGCCATGCGACTCTTGCAGGCAGAAAGAACAGAAAAATTAAGAATCTAGCTCCTGTGATAAAGAGATGTCAATCAAGCTATTAACATCCCAGATACAACTAGAATGAAAGCAAAACCACTAAGTACAAAGCATTAAAATGAATAAACCTTCCAAAAGCAAATGGAAATTATTTTATTAGCTATGGAAACAAATTCCTACTTGTCATCTATGGGAAGGTGGCTTTATACAAAAGATAACTTAGCCACTAAAATGGAAAATACTGTAATGACGTGTTTTCAACAGCGTGCAACAGATATGCTCATAGCAATGAGCGTGTTGTAAGAACTTGGACAAAGCAACAACAAGGCCCTTGTGTGTTAGACACTGCAGAACTGAAAATAATTAAAACAACCCAGCTTTAGTAAAAGCTCAAAAAATACTATACTATAGTAATCTAGTAAAATATCTAGTTGTGAACTAAAGCCCTTAACAGATTGTGGAAGTTGAAGACTTGCTAACACCTCCAAAAATCATGAGCTCCAACTCTTACTGGAAAACCAAGCATTGGAAAACTCTGTTCACGACATTTCCATTTCTTGTTAAAGCCTTAAATGCCAAATACTACATTACTGACTAAGATGACTAGTCTGCCTGACTAAAAGGAATATTTGTGTGTAAACTGTACTATATTTGGTTCAATATAATATTCAGTGCCAATTGCCTGTGTTTGTCAATAAACAAATTCTAAAAGGGGACAACCCAAATTGCTAAAACATTTCAGTAACTGAACAACATGACAAAAGGTTTTTCTTTAGTGTTAGTGTGATGTGGTAGCCAGAGTGATCCAGAAATTTGGTGAGAGGCAAGAATTTTTGTGGATGATATCTTTTATTGGGCCAGTTACATGACTGGGATAAAGTTAGACAAGCTTTAGACTGGTCACGAAAATCTTACTTTTCTTTAGAAGTTTTTGCTTGACATCTTCAGAAACCCATGTCCATTTTAACAGTATACACAAGCAAACATTGCCTTCCTCCATGACATTACAAAGGACATGGAAAAGGTGGGGGACACAAAAAAAAAACAATCAAATGTCAATTAAGTGTGCTTCTCATGGAGGTGGGTGGGTGGAAATCTAAGTTAGGAACATAGCAGTTTCCACAGACATTGTCTAAGGATGACTAACTGCAGGTGAAAAGGCAACTGAACATGTTGGAGACTACAGGAAAAATAGAGCCATTGTTTTTCTCTTTGGAGTTTCATTTTCCCAATTCTTAAGTAAGGGACTCAGGAAGAGCAACAAAACACTATATTGGTCTCCATCAGTTCTCATTAACAGTTATTCAAGTAAAGCCCACAAACCTGTTACCTAAGCCATAACTGAGCTGATCAGCTGGAATTAATAGGGTCTAAATGAAAATTTCCACTCTGAATTTGTATTACTTAGAAGAGAGGTATTTTAGAATAAGATGAGAGAAACCAGTCACTTGCAGGTAGAACACTGGGAGTGAAAAATCCACCTGGTTCTAATTAGTTGTTTTTTTAAAAGAAGAAGAAACACAACAGAAAACAAACAGACATAGGGCATCGTCTAAGTTTAAGGGCCCTGTGCCCACACTCCAGAATTCAGCGTTGATCCTGCAAACACTTAAGCACATGGGCGGCCCCTTCATCTGGAACATTGCATGCACAAGCAGAAAGAATGCAACCAACCGTTTCTTGTGGCTGAAGTTACGTAAGCAAGGATTTCTTTGCAAAAGGGCCAAACATTTTCCTATGGTGAACTCCAGTAAGCAGGACACGCAGTTTAACCTTCTAAAAGTTTTTTCTGTTGTTGATGTTAGTTTTATTATTGTTATTATATTTTTTTTTACCTGCTATCAGAATCTGAAGCAATTTCTTTTCTTCCTCCAAACCGGATTTGACACTGTAACAAACAGGTTTAAAAGGATACCATCAATATTAAGAATCTGAAGATTCTGAAGCATTTTAAAACAAAACAAAAATTCAGTCACCTAAGACAAGCAGGAAAGATGTGCAAATTAAGGTGGCTGCCTGTTATTAAAAGGAACCTGAATTTTATTTTCATATTTATACTATCTGACAAAACTATCATCACAGCACAAAAAGATTCTTGCTGACCAGAACAATCTATGTAAGGGGCTCTTGGTAAGGCAACAGCAAAGACAAAAGACAACTAAAGTATTACTGGGTTTGGGACTTTCCATATGTACACGTCCTTGCAACAAAAATTAATCGGGTGGAAATTTGCACTCAGTAAGTAACTAATATATTCACGGCTTACGTTGCCACTTACAGGTCTTTTAAAATTATTGTCCTTCATAAATAAAAAGAAATTAAATTAATTAATTGAGAAATTAATTGAGAAATTAAACAGATTTAAGTTTTTCAAAAATAAAATATTTTGAAAAAACAAATTTTAATAGTTTTAGAACTTCTTTGTGAACTTGGCTGAGAAGTCGATTTTCCTCAAACTAGTTTCACCAGTATGCCAGTGTTATCCAGATCTATTTTCAGTTAGAACTTATGGCCTGAATTTACACACACCTACTTTCAGAAACAATGTTTATAAGCACTGTTTTCTATAGTGCATTATAAATAGACAAAAGCTGCCAAATAATGACAAGATATGGAGGAAAAAGCCCATCTTTGTCAATATTACCACCTCTTCAATATTAAGAGGTATGGAGATCATCAAAAAACAAACCAGCACACTTTCTCTGCTTTCTTCCTCAAATTCTGGATTAATGTAGCTAAGAAATAAGAGATTTTATTCTAAACTTCTAAAATACTTTACATTATTTTCTGGCCTTAAAAATCTTTAAAAGTTTTGGCTGTATACCTTCTGGGTGGACAAAAGACCCTTTCTGGTTTAGGAAAAAAGGTACACCTTCAACATATTTACTAACATTGTACTGTAAAAAATGCAAGGCGTAATTGCAACACATGCCAACACACTCAGAAGGAGTCTGGGGGTTCACCTTAAACAGTCAACATGCACTGTGATAACCTGCCTTGTCTCCAGTAAACTTTCAAACATGTTACACTACGTGTTATTTTTCATAGCAGAGAACTAATTTAAGAAGGCAAGACTCTCTCTACATTTGTTGCAGAGAGGAAAAGACAATGATAAATTTTGCAGGAGTGGCCAACTCAGCATTTATACTGAAAAAAAAAAAAGCTTTCAAAATTCAGGCAGACTTATCGTTGTTGTTTTCATTTCTTACCTGCTTAACTGCATCCAGTAACCGCTCTAGAAGAAACTGTCTTTTGGCATCATTGTTCTGTGATCCTAAAATTCAATAAAGCTCCATTATTATTTTTTTAGCTAATATAGTTTAATAAAAATATATTAGGCTTAATTCTGCTGCACCTGAACTCTTTCCTCACATACATTACATAGCCAACTGAGACCAGCAGAACTACTTGTCGGAGTAAAATGGTGCCGAATCAAAGCTTGTTTTGCTTTTTCAGATAGCCTTTATCTAATATGCAGAAGCAATGCTTAAAACAGTACCATGCAGTTTAATTGTAGTAAATCATTCTTCTTGAAGAATGGAGAAATATTAAACTAGAGCTTTTAAAATATTACCATGAACACATTCTTCTCGATCATTAACACCAATCAAGCAAAGTTCGTTAATAAGCAAGGCACGGCACACAAACACTATTACTCAGTCACAACATTTAACTTTGTTATCTGTACCACTTCAACGATATGTGGTGTCAGTTCTTCACGCTCTGCTTGCTTAAAAATCTTTCATGAACATCTGTGGCTTCACATAACGTGTGCAGCTTAATTAGCCTATATCGCCATGTACCATTTACCCATTCTTATCACAGGTATAGAAAATTCTTAAAAACATATTGCCCCCTGCTTCAAATGTGTCAGGACTTGGGCATACAATGGTCTAGCTCATTTTTCCCATGGAAAATTCTATTTCCTGCAAAATTCTGAGATTTGTATCAGAATTCTAAATACATACACTTCCCTAACTGCCACCCATCACACACTCAAGGAACTGGAGAAGAAAGGTCAGTGGAAACATATTTGCCACTTTTTCTTGAAGCCTCTTCACCCCTGGAATCTCACAGATGTATTATTCATGCACGAAGCAGATACAAAAAACATCTGCTGTGATAAAGATACTCTTCTTCTACAGAAGAACTTTAAAATTACTGGACAATAGTTGGACTAAGAGCATTCCCACGTGAATTCCAAGCAAAAGAAAACAGGTCACAAAATAGATGTCATTAACCAAATGCCTGTCAGCTAACTATGTAAAATCCTCAGTGTTACATTTTCCATTATTAAATTTGCAGAGGTCATTCAAAAAGGTTAAATTTCAGGTCAGGACTGCCCAACTTCTAAGCAGCCAGAGATTGCATGTCACAGGGTGTCCCAGCAGGGGCCATGGCCCCCAGGACCACACACCATGTGGGCCCCCACCTGCTGCCCCATGACACACAACCCTTATCCCCTCCTCACTGCATCATGCCTCACAAGCATGTTTGTCCCCACTCCCAGCTCCCCCACTGAACTGTACCATGCAGGTGTCCCATGCCACCAAGCGGCTCCCCCAGCCCCACAGGCTGTGCTATGCCCCCCCCATGCCTACCCCCAGCACTGGCTCAGGGGCAGGAAGCAGAAGCTAAAGGAGGGAGATGGAACCCAGGGACCCCAGCTGCTGCGGCCAGAGTATTGAGAAGGCCAGGCGGGAGTCTGGGGGCTGCAAAGCAAAACCTCCAAAGCTGTACACAGTCCACAAGGTGGACAGCACTGCTTTATATTGTGACCATTCAGTCAGGCTGTGCGGTCCACAGAGGTAGGTTCAGTTGGTGCTGGTGGTTTTTAATTGGTTAGATGGGATGAGACACAAACAGTTTCAAATAAGAGCCAAATTTTACATACAGGAGGATTAATTATCTAAGCTAGGTGGGATCAAAAACTATTCATGAGGTCAAATTGTTTGATTACAAAACATATAATAAACAAGCTACTCTGACACCATTCTCTAAAGCAAGTTTGGTAACAAATTTGCCTTTTTCAGTTTGTTGATTATTCCATTTTTTTCCTGGTCATTAAAATAATTCTCTCTTTTATTCACCACTGCTTTTACTTGAACCACATACCAAGCAGTTGGTGGCACATCCTGTATTAGGATAATTAATGCTCTAGAGTAAAACTAATTACCTTGTAAGCTTCATCAAGCATTTATGTCAAATGCACGTTAGCCTTGACCTGTACAATCCTTATTATTCTAACCTCGAGTCACTTCAGAGATTATAACTTAGCTAAAATTACATAATGTTCATGATTGTATTTAAATTTCTAAAAACAAAGGGCTACATAGTTAGCTGTAGCTCTTGATGCTTTACAGCCAATCACATAAGATTATACAAGAGAAGTGTTCAATTCACACTAAACTCTTGGCAAATCCAAACATAAACCAAACCACCAAAAGCACACAAATACCCCTGCTGGTTCAGACTCAGTCTCTCTATAATCCCACCCTTTCCAAATACCTGGAAAAATTGGTCATAAATGCTATGTTTATTTTAAGGTTATACAAAAAACTAGAACTTAAGGTCAATAATTTGAAGCTTTTTTCAGGTTAGTAGACAGGAATTTTACATGTTGACTGGCCCTCAATCAGATAGAAATAAATTCTACATCATGTGGGGTATGTAGTAAAGGAGGGTCTCTGATGTCCAATACACAAATCCATACTACTGCCACAATTATATCTAATAACTTTAAAACTTAGAAATCAATAGATATACAATATTCTTCAGAAAAGTTCCTTGTTACTATAATGAATACGCTAAGAATTCAATTGCATGATACTAAATGGCTTCTATTTCACATCCATATTATACAGACTATATCCATATGACAGTCGAAATTGTACTAACAATCGTAACTCCACATGCCTATCGCTATCAATTTCCACGACTACTCTGGATTACTTCCCACCAAGATCAATGCTCTGAATCATGCATTGTCTGGCTAGTCCTACTTAAAAAAAATCCGTTCCTAGTGATCACATGAACTCCGCTACTGTTGCATTCAGCCGGTAGGCTCTGTAAGGGAAAAAGGACCACTTATAAAACCCTATTTTTATATTATGTTTTCCCTTAAGAATTTTTAAAAGAAAACTTAAAGCTTTAAGTTATTGGGTTGTATTTAAACAAGCCCTTTCTAATGTCTACAACTTGCAACATAAGATATCCAAAAATCAACACTAGTCAGTCCAATTTAAATCTGAACAGAATAAAATGCAAAGTAAAGCACTTTTCATTTTTTTTTATAAGACTAGTGGCCTGTAATATGTTTTTAGAAATTTATTTTTTATCCCACATCCCTTTAAAGAAAGCAAGCAAATAAATATCTATCAACACAAAGTAGTTTTACTAGCCTTAGTTAATTATGATGATCCTTTAAAATCCTAGGCAAGTCTTAAAAACACTATATTTAAAGCCAGTTTAGTTTCTTCTACAATTTCTTTCTTTAAAAAAAAAAAAAGGATGTCTGCAGGATAACAATCTTTGAGTGTGTACAGAAGTGCTCCATGCACATTTTACAATGCTGTAATTTAGAGCATTTTTATAGCACTATAAAGTTACACGACAGAAGTGCAGTATTTGGTGTACAGAAGTTATTTAAAGCACTGTAGGTTGCTGAAATGCTGTAAAATACAATGCTTCAAATTTAATACCTCATTTAACAAGGGTTAATTTAAAGCACTGTACCCATTTTTGCAGTGCTGTAAAGCTGTGCACTTCTGTTAAGTCATAGAAATAAAGCGCTTTAAATGGCAAAAAAGCAACTTTTGTACACACCCTTTGTTGCTCCTAGTTTCATCTGTCCCTAATGCTTTTATTCAAAGTCTTCATCTTCAGCAATATCACAACTGGTTGTTGTAAAGAAGAATGTGAAAACAGAAAGTAAATGAAGACTTTAATCAAGAAATCAATAGGAGTAGTTCAGTTTGGAAGCAGCATATGTCATTCTTTTGCTCAAAGCGTCACTAGTAAAAACATAAATATGAGTCATATAAGCAAAACTTTCCAATTAAATGGGCAAATCTGCATCAGATATGCATGTTCACCCGCTACTCCACCACTAACAAGAGTGGTACTAACACCACTAACTCTATCTGAGGACAGAAACAGATCCAGAAAATGTTCAAGGACTTCCAGGAGGTATCAGCAGTTCTTAAATAAGTCTATCACCCAGAAAAACAAAACAAAACAAAGACATTTCCTGCTGTGAAAACAAAGCTTGACTGGAGACATAAAAAAAAGGAAGGGGTACACTTCATATGCTCAGGTCACAACAACCATTTCCAGCATACAAGTTTTTACAACGAATGTGGGTTATCTTCACAAGTGGATCATAAACAGAGAGTTCTGTCTGGTTTTCTAGGAGGAATATAAATGCAAAAGGTACACTGGTTTTCAGATGAGTTACACTTGCAGGTGGGAAAATGGAAGAAAGGACATGGTTTGTAAAAAGTAAGGGAATGTCAAGGCCAGCACCACTAAAAGAAAAAAATTAAATGAAAGACAACATGTCCTAACCTACTGGCAAATTAGGATGGGTTCAGAAATGACTAATTTAGAGGGATCTATTGTATTCTATTTCACAGTTTACACGTGGCTAATATTATGCAATTGGCTGGTCCTAAGCCGAGTAAAAGGACTCCTCTGAAAATTCAAAACAGCAGTAACCTTATAGCAACACACACATACACACATGTGCATGCACACACAAGGCATACACAATGCAAAAAAATTATTGGGGAAAGATTATATTTAGAACATGTTGAAAAAGGAAGTCCAGGCAGAAATCTAAAAAAGATTGTGAAAATATGAGTTAAACTTAGCAAAAACTGAAACATTTAAAAGAGACTCCGTCCACTAAAAGCCAGTTTAAAAAAAAAAAAGAGAGAGAGAGAGAGACAGAAAATATCAAAATTAGCTTCAGGTACTGCACCTGCCTTCAATTCAACACTCTTGCGGTTTTACAGTGACATTCTTATTTTTAAAATGTTTTTTCTCTCCATACTGGGTAAAAGACCCACATATACAACATAAGAAACTTACTGTTTAGAGTAGAGGAAAAAGTGTTTTCAAATCATTCTTTTCAGCTAAAGAAGATTTTTTTTAAGTTTTTTTAAAAGTATAGCTGTCTTAAGCAGTATTTATAGCAACTATAAACTAATTCAGCCAAAACTCTGGTTTTTAAAAGTTTTTAACTCACCCTAATGTAGGGGTTGGCAAAATATAGCCCACAGGCTTGGTCTGCCCTGCCAACTGATTTTATCTGACCCACGGATGGATGACCTGGGCAGTGACACTGCGCAGCAGGCCCTGGGCGAGACATGCTCAGGCCCTGGCCTCTGCTGGTGGGCAGTCTGGGTGGCAGCAGCGGCTCCAGCATCTGGTGATACCACCAGGGACAATGGGCAGAAACAGCCCTGCCCGCCTGCCTGCCCAGCACTGCACAGTGGCCTAGAAGATAGAGTCCAGTCCACCCAGGACCTGCAGGGCCAGACCCTACTGCCCAAGCACTGCAGAGGACATGGGGCAGAAGCAGCCCCGCCCACCTGCCCAGCACTGCACAGTGCCAGCAAAGGCCAGAGCTACCACCTGTGCCTCCTGACAGCAGAGGTGGGGACCCAAGCGCAGCTCACCTAGGGCCTGCCATGTGGCCCAGGCAGACAGGCAGGGCTGCTGGCACATGCCAGCACATGGAACTCCCTCCCCGCACAGCTCCCAGGAGCCCTGATGGCAGACAGAAGGGGTCTGCTTCTGCCCAGCATCCCCTGCAGTGCCTGGGAAATGCAGTCTGCCCCACAAGCAAGCTGCACGGAGGCCCCAAGCTCTGCTGGCACGGAGTGCCCAGAGTTTGGGGGCCAGACTGCATCTCCCAGGCACTGCAGGGGATGCTGGACAGAAACATCCCCTTCTGCCTGCCATCAGGGCTCCTAGGATCTGTAGCGGGAGGGGAATGCCCATGCGTTCATGCACCAGGAGCCTTGATGGTGGGGCAGGATGGGACAGCACAGAGGCCTGCAGCCAGGCTCTATCCTGTGTCCCCCCCAGCTGTGGATGTAGCTGGTAGGTGCCAGATCTGGGTAGACAGGGCAGGCTGGGGCTGGGGAGCGTGCACATGTGACCCTCAGCACACCAAAAATCATTAAGTCACCCTCCAGCCCCACTGATCGCCCACCCCTGCCCTAATGTATCTGTTACACTACAGCATGTATAAGAATAGTCCTATCAGGTTTTAAAGATCTGCTTTCAAAAATCTGCATTTGAATTCAGTGTTCAATAGCACTGGCTTGAGGAGGAGTACCATGAAAACCTCTTGTGTGCAACTCTTTCGGAGTTCTTTTTTGACATCCCATACTCCTCTTGTTCAGGGGCAATCACAGCGAAATCCAATAAAGATTAAAATGAAATAATTAAATTTCTATTTCCTGGTTATCTAAATCAGGAAGTTATCCAAGAAGTAAGTGGCAAGTTAAATATCTCCCTAAGTTATGCAACCACTTAAAATCATCTACTTCCGTGCACTTTTCAATATGAGGTTAGATAAAAACTGTGCAGGCTTCAATGATAAGTTTTTGTATGGTTAAATTAGATTCTGATATGTTTCTAAGCCCTTTTTGCCAACTTCTATCTGTATCTAAAATTATATTACACCCCACAGCTTGTACTATTTTCACTGAAGTGTTCCCCCGTCACACAAAAGATACCTCCAATTCCAAAAACAAATCTGCCACACAATACATTCCAGTGTGTACGCAGATTGGCATATAAACTCTAGTAATTACAATTCATCAAGGTTAGCATATTTAGCAAACTGAACAAAAAAAATCCACAATGACTCCATTCCTGGAAATCATGCCTCCGTTAGAAAGGGAGATCTTTAAGACTCAAAGTACAATTTACAAATATTCATGGTTTTAACAATATAAAACATTTCTGTTCATGATGTAGAAATGGTTAAGGCTAAATTTTAAGATTCTTTTTGATTAGCTGCTGATGCTGGTGTTCAGCCCAGATAGGACTTAGTTAATGCTGACAACCTCAAATTTAACCTCCTATTCCACCTCAAACCAGCATGAATGATAAAGTCCTCCTACTCTGTTCTATGAAGCCAAGACTTCACATATCCATAAACCCAACTATTCAGAAGAGAGAGCAATGCTGCTGTCTAGTTAAAATTGGTGGAAACCTCAAGCAGACCATGGCAAGAAAGGTAAATTTAAGGACAGTCAAACACTTGATCCATCATCCTGGTTCATGTAACTTTATGCATATCCCAAACCCCACCTGGGGTGATCCTAGGGCTGAAGTTTTACCTGAAAAACAGATTTAGACCTTCATGGACCAAAGACTAGCTTTGTATTCAGTAGCAAAACTTCAAGCTTAACACTTTTTATGGTCCAACAACAGGCTCCAGCATTACCTGTATCCCACACAAGACTAACACTAACAAATCGGTCTCCTCTCCTTTCAGGAGGAAACTCAGATGCTGTTTGTTCCTAAGGACGAAGGCCACATAAACAAAGCAGAGAAAATGCAACTAACATGTTTTCACTTTCCCTTACTGACCAGTTTCTCTTTCACAACCTTTGCCTTTCATGAATGCCTTTCATCGGCTGCCTCAGTTAACCCAGTGCAGGGCTGCCGGTTGCAGCCCCGCTGATCTAAGGACACGGGCGGGAGAGGCTCCTGGCCTAGGTGTGCTCTCTTTTATTGGACCAACTAAAAGATTGGGCTCTTTGCAAGCTTTCGGGCACAAACACCGTCCCTCAGGCATCGGGAGGCTCGGTTAACCCCGAGCTGTTATATCACCTTCCCACAGCACCTCTCAACAGCTTCAAGCAGTGAAGTAGGACCAGGGGCCTCCCGCCCCACCCCCTGCCCTGATGCCGGCAGCCCCGAGGCCTCCTGGGACGGGGGTGGCTTTGCTCGGCGGGACGAGCTTTACTGACTCCCGTCGGCATTTCACGGCCGAAAGGAGCCGCTCCCGCTCCCCCAGTGCTGGGGGTCCGAGGGCCGGGGCACGGCGG
>NW_005842155.1:1638631-1664391 GCF_000455745.1 Alligator sinensis | reverse complement strand
GGAAGGTAAACACCGCGCCCCGCCGCGCCGGGGCCTGCCGCCCGCCCGCGGGAAGGCGCCTGCTCCCCTCAGGGGCGCATCCGGGTGCCGCTGCTGCCCGAGGCCGGGGTCGCCAATGCCGGCCCCCCTACAGTGTCCGGGAAGGAGCTGTACATCTCCAGGAGATGCTGAGAGCAGTGCTAGGGCGGCTGTTAAAATCAGCATTCAGTGTTGAATCCGATGCATACAGGAGTCCAGTGGGGTTTTTTAAATGTAATAGTTTTGTGTATTTGCCTTCCTGATGTAAAGTCGTTCATGTCATGACGTCGTGGGATGAAACCTCCCGAAATAGATTCAGAGTTGGCAGCCCTGCCCGGGGCACAGACGGACCGGGTGCCTCGGCCATGAACGACTGGTGCCTCCTGAGATGGGGGCACCATGGCGGGACGAGCTGCAGATGTCGGCATCGGTGTCAGTGTCGGCAGTGGCAAGCGCAGACGGAGGTGGGCGGATGAGAACGGGATGGAATTCAATGCAGACAAGTGCAAGGGGCTGCATCTAGGGAGAAGGAGCCAGCGACACACCCACAGGCTGGGGAGCACCCTTCTTGTCAACAAAGAGGCAGAAAGGGATCTTGGAGTCATCATTGACTCCAGGATGAGCATGAGCCGCCAATACGAGGAAGCAGTCAGTAAGGCTAACCACCCCTTGTCCTCCATCTACAGATGCATCTCAGGCAGGTCCAAGGAGGTGATCCTTCCCCTCTGTGCAGCGCTGGTCAGGCCGCAGTTGGAGTACTGCGTCCAGTTCTGGGCATCGCACTTCAAGAGGGATGTGGCTATCATTGAGAGGGTCCAGAGGAGGGCCACTCACATGGTCAAGGGGCAGTGGGGCAGGCCCTGTGGGGAGGGGCCAAAGGCCCTGAACCTTTTCAGCCTCCACAAGAGAAGGCTGAGAGGCAATCTGGTGGCCGTTTACAAACTCACCAGAGCGGACCAGCAGGAACTGGAGGAGGCTCTATTCCCCCGGGCACCACCCGGGGTTACTAGGCATAATGGCCACAAATTGTTAGAAAGTTCAGGCTGGACATCAGGAGACATTACTTTACAGTTAAGGCTGTCAGGCTCTGGAATGGGCTTCCAGGGGAGGTGGTGCTCTCTCCTACGTTGGGGGTCTTCAAGAGGAGGCAACAGATATTTGGCTGGGGTGATATGACCCTGGCACCCCTTCCTGCCCGGGGCAAGGGCTCAGACCTGATGATCTGTTTAGGTCCCTTCCGACCCTAAGCGCTATGATACTATGACTGCCCGCAGATGCCGGTGTCGGAGAGCAGGGACCACCTACAGGTATCAGTGTCGTCAGCAGCATGCAAGGACCACCTGCAGATGCCGGTGTTTGTGTCAGCAGCAGCAAGCAAGGACCGCCCGCAGACGTTGGTGTCAGCGGCAAGAAACAGCAAGTGATGACTGCCCACAGATGCCGGCGTTGGTGTCAGCAAGCAGGGACCACCTGCAGACACCAGAGGCGGTGTTGGCAGTGAGGGGGAGGGAGGCAGGTAGCGAGCGGCGTCTGCCCACAGAAGCTGAGGGCGGCTTCAGCAGCGGCCCGTCTTAGGGGGGGCACATGCCCCCCCATGTCCCCCCTACACATCGCCTATGCTCTCAGCTCACACAAGTTGTGGCCAGGTGCCTCGGGTCAGGAAAGAATGGGAACCACTGTCCTAGAAACATCAGTCATGAATGCTGGCAACTGACCTCCACCTGGGCATATGCGGCAAGAAACAACCTTCCCTTCACTGGTTCTTTGTGTAAGTGTTGTTTCAAATCTAAGATCTGCACCTTCAAGAAAAGAAAGAGAAGAAACCGCACCTGTTAAGGCAAAATGAACAGATTTTGGGCACAAAATGAAAATAAAAATCTAAACTTCTGTGTCGTGAAATAGGAACAGTGCACCAATGTCTCTGAGAGCTGGGAAAGCTAGTTGACAAAATAATCAAAAGCAATGTTCTTCATATTAATGAACTCAGCTGAGGGTTACAGCCATACCTGGATGCAAGGACATGTATTCGGGCAAGGTCCAATGCAAGACTGAAAATCAATACAGCTGTAGTCACAGAAACATTTATAGACGGTATCTGGGGACATGGACCATCACAGTGGAGTCTTGGGCCATGACTAGGGCTCTTAGGTTAGTACCAGTCATACAAATAATAGTGCTTTAAGCGCTATATAAACTTAGGCCAAAGTCTTCAGACTAGTGTAGCTAAAGTCAGGCAACTGACTCCACAATGAAACACCCAAATATATGGCGTAAATGTTAGACATGATCTATTATATTTGTCAAGTTATTTAAAATCTTTAATTCTGTGTTTCAGTTTTCACATATTTTATATGTGAGTTATTCTTGTGTTATGAAGTCTAATTCATTCATAATTGCTTATTCATTTTGAAGTCCTTGGTTGGAAATTGTCTTGTAGTACAGAGAGGGTGCTGGTTGTACACCCATAGCTTTTACTGGCTTCAGTAGGAGCTGAGGTGCTCATCATCTATGAAAATCAGGACACTTCTTAGGTACCTAAACATGGATGAAGATTCATATCTTTTGTGCCAAAATTGGAAAACTGTTATGCTACTACCTAGTTGACAATACTTGTAAATACCTTGTAGTACAAATAACTTTTTGCATCCTTGTACTTCAACAAGACTTGGTCTATAAATGAAAACGCCCACCATAAGAAAATGTGTTGGCAATTCAAGGCTCTGCGGCATCACATCCACCTGTAGTGGGGTTCACAGGTGGTGTCTTAAGTAGTTCTCACTGCATATTCTCTAAATGCATGTATCATAAAAGCATTTCCAATTTCAAGCATTCCCCACTGTGCTGTGCCCAAAGTCTTAAAACCTAGATCTGAAGCAATTTTTGTCCTAAGAGTCTATCCATGACATATAACATATATGCTCTCTTTTGTACACTTGTTTTCGTACTACAACCAACAGTTTGATACAATATTTTTTATATAAAATATATATAAACTTGTTTATTGATATCAATTGTGTGCATCCAGCCCTTTGACTAAGTAAATATAGTCTGTAAATGCTAGTGCAAAAACATTCATCCCACACAGAGATTGTTATAGCTTATAAATTCTAGTAAATACCCTGGCTTCAAGGAATAATGTAAAAATATACATATAAAAATAAGCTAAAATTAGAAGCGATATAACAAAAGCAATGAAAGTGAAATACAAGAGGTACAAGGAAACCGGATGTACTAATCTTCCCCAGTAACTGCCAGTAATAAGATTTATGAGTATAACTATATTATTTCTATATTACACTATGAACTGATTCACTGTATGCAGTAAAAACTTTTTTCTCCCTATCGCAGTTGTACAACACCTGGAAGATAGCTGCAACAATCAGAAGTCTTTGTAGTAACTAAAACAGCAGCTCCTTCCTCTGTGACTGGTAATGGGAAAGAGATATCAAAGCCAGTTTGGGGTTTCACCAAGTTACAATCCATACAAGTGCATTCCTGTACTGAATACATGAGTGATGATTCACTTTGGAGTGTCTCCCCAATTCCATCTGCATTCACACAGCTCTCAGTGTCAGTCTGGAGTATAATATTTAGCTCCATGGAAGATTCTGTAAAAGTATGGTGGGGTATTTAAGTATGTGCCATATACTCAGTAAGAATTCAAATGTCTGTATTTACTAACTGTATTTACTAATTAATGTATATTAGTAGAAGCAGCTTTGCTGTAAATATTAATGAGTACAAAAAGTGCAAAAACTTACTGAATTCTTTACTACCAAAGGCAAAAGACATCATATGCATGATTCTGAAGCATTACAGATTTAAAACAAATCAATTAACCCTTTACAAGGTGGGAGGCTAATCTTCAGTTTTTATTCTTGACTCAGGTAAAATCCAATGAGAAGATTAAGCACTTGATAAAGAAAATCATAGAGGTGGTTTACCAACATAGTAATAAGATGGTTGAAAATATGTTCTGGAGTGCAAAACCAAGCATGTGTGTAACAAAAGAGCTGAGGGTTACAGATTTTTATTGGAAATAGTCTGATATCTTGACTCATGCTTGGAAGCACTTTACTCCACGATTAGTCCCTTTGACTTCAGTGGGACTGTTTGTGGAATTGGGCGCTATTCGATTTTAGTAAAGATATCTGATTCTGGCAATGTATGCCACACCCAAAATCTATATATTTGAAGAGCATAGTTGAAGTTCTTAATAATCTGAAATATTTCATACCTGTACTTTTCATTTCTTCCTTTGATGGCTTTGAGTACCTTCTTTTAAATAGGACCATTAATACAAACACTGCGAATGCTAAAAGTATTCCTATGCCTAAACAGATCCAAATAATTCCATGTGATAATTTCACTGGGTCTGCAGCACCTTCAAAATAAAGTAGACATTATATAAATTAAAAATAGAAGCAATAAAGAATAAGTACATGACCTAATATATGAATCCTTTCACATCTGTCAAGAGTAATTTGCTGAGTGATGGCTCAGTAGTTTGAAACATTTACTTGTGCTAATATAGTTCAGTTCAAATACAGGATACTTTGTATATGTCTTCACTTGGTCAGATCATATTTTCATATTTAAGATCAATGCAACAAACAATGTAAAAATGCACAACAAAGTATTGCAGAAATATTACTTACTCTCATTACAATAGTTCTGACATGAAAAAGGTGGCTTACTGGAGCATCGAAGGTGACACGGCTTACAGGACTGCAGCAAGCTATCAAAATATTCATTTTGGAAGCAATGTTGAGCCATCAGGATCAATAAACAGAAATGGTCAAAAAGTAAGGGCAAGAAAAGTAAGAAGGACTTCCTCATGTGTCACTTTGCATGAGTCTTAGTAAGAATTGCTAGCGACAGCAGCTAACTATTTTTCAAAATTCCTCTTTGAAAGATCACATTAAATAACAAGGATTTTCATCACAAGGCCCTCCCCAAGAATACCCCAGCTCCTTTATTTGAATAGCAACTGCAGATTTGAGTTTCTAGAAAGAACGTCCAGCTGCGTGAGGGTAATTTTCAATGTAAATATTGTCTGAAACAGAAATGTATTATTTATAGAGGACATTTCTCAAGCAGGTGCTAACCACTACAGACTGTAGAAAAAGACCTGAGGGTTCCCAAATAGGCACTTTCAATCAGAGATGACCACTGTCCTTGGGGATTTGTAGTCTTTCTTCAATTTGATGGATCTATAGCAGTTATGTCACACTAATCTGCAAGATTCTCAATGGGGCATTTGTTTACATTTTACTCTTTCCGTTCCATTCCCACAACCAAACACACAGTATTGTTGATGAACTGAAGACAGTAAGAGGCATTGTGCCTAGTGGACAGAACAAGAGTCGGTATACTTGGGTTCCATTACTATGGCCTCTGGCAGACATTACAATCAGACACGATTAACCTGTTAATCACACCATAAATAGTAACCCTGCCATATGTTCAACAAATTAATGGCATGACAAAACAGGAAACCAGCCACAAAAATATACTGCAAAAGATGTGTAACATACATATCTATATGTAGCATATGGCAGGGTAACCAGAACTGGCTCAAGACTCAGCTGATTCTCAAACCCAGCACCAGGACCACACAGGAGTCAAACTGGCTCCAGGGCCAGGACCCACAATCAACTGATTGTCCCAGCCCTGGGGCTGCACCAGAGTCTTGAACCAGTCCCAGCCCCAGCTCGGTCTTGGGGCTGGGACCTACAGTTTTCAGTCCCAGGGCTGGGACTACATGGGAGTCTCAAAGCCAACTTTCAATTGGCACTGTCCCCTTGCACTGGCAAATAGTAATAGTGCCATTGCAATTCGATCCCAAAATTGCATGTCCTACCATGCGTATCTGGCATGGCAGGAGGTACAATTGTTGGGATTAAGGACAAGATCCCACTACTCCATTAAATGAATGTGAGCTAGGGACGACGAGTGCAACTAGCACACTATGGGGAGATCTGGGTTTTTCATTTGCCATGAAAAAACATGGTAAAACCCAGATTTTCTCATTTTAAGGAGAAAAACCCAGAATTGTCCTTTAAAGAAGAAAAATGTGGGGAATGGTGGGTTTCCCCTTGCAGGCTGGCAGAGTTCTAGACTATAAAGGGCTGGGGGGAGCAGGAGAAGGGTGGACAGCAGGGGGCACCACGTGCATGTGTACACATACACATGTACATGGCCAAGCTGCCTGGAGAGCAGCTCCCCGCAGGTAAGTCTTGTGGTGCAGTGGGGAATTGAGGTCTCTATAATGAAGGAAGGAGGCAGTTGGGTACGGCTGGGGCTGCTGCCTATCTGGGATGGTGCATGGGGCATGCGACCAGAATGCATGGTTGCAGGGCCTGAGTGAAGAGTGGGACAGGGCCGCAGACAGCTGTCTCCCTGTCACTGCACACATTCCCAGGGGAACATTGGGAGTATGTGCTCCCTAGATTTGTGCAGAAGCCGGGGGCAGGCTGTCCACTGCAGGCTTGCGCTCCCCACCCTGCTGCCCTCCCCCCAGGGCCTTTGCAGCCCAGCAGGTGGGACCTGGTAAGGCAGGGCAGAGTGGAACGTGGAGGCTTGATGCCACCACCACAAGCCCTGCACCATGATGGCAAAGTACTCCCTGTCCACCCAGCAGCAGTGGGGGCAGCAGCGTGGCGTTGTGCCCCTCACTGCTGGGTGAACAGAGATGCCTGGCTACAGCAGTGTGGAGCTCCCAGTAACAGCAACGAGCTTCCCTGTCCAGCCTCTCTCTGCCCTGCTCTGTCGTGCTGCACTGAGTCCTGCCCACTGAGCTGCAGAGGTGCTGGGGGGAGGGCAGCAGGGCAGGGAGCCCGCAGATGGCTCTGCTATGATTGTGTTGCCCATCGGAGACGGGGAGCCAGGCTCCACACTCCACTCCGCTGTATCAGCTGCTGCCTCCTAGTCCCTGGTCCCGTAGCCCTGGCACCTGCCCCTCCCCCCAGCCCAGCAGGGCTGAGGGGCAGGGGGCTGTGGGTGGGGAGTGAGGGGTTCCGGCACAGCTGGGGGGCTCCAGCAGGATGAATGGACAGTAAGGTGGTTAGAAAACTTGCTGGATCTTTGGGCTCAGAGGGTAGTAGTCAATGGCTCAATGTCTAGTTGGCAGCCGGTATCAAGTGAGTGCTTCAGAGGTTGATCCTAGTGTTGGCTACAAAGGACCAACTCGCAGGATCATCATAAAATTCTACTTTATTAGACAGATGCAAAAGTCAGATCATAAATCTTGGAGCTGATCCCCTCAAATACACACACATTCACGCATGCACACACTCACAGTAGCTAGCTATGAACACTAAGCACCGGTGTCAAGATATACCTATCCCCAAGCGTTCGAGTCCACCATCAGTGACCAGTTGAAGCTTCTTTCAGTGCAATGTTGCTTCAGAAGGGGGTCGTCAGCTGGTCCTTCGGGCTGGGCAGGCAGGGTGCTGGTCAGGTCAAAGAGAGCACCATTGGGGGTCATTCTTCACTGCCTTTTATCCTTCTCTGGCAGACTTTGGTGACTCCCCAGTTTTTGGGCTTACCCAATCCAGGAGTCATTGACCTCATGGGATGTCCTCCTTGGTGGTTGCTGGATGGCAGCTGTCAGCCCCAGGGGTCACGTCCGCAGGTACGTGCAGTCTCAGGAGTCCGTTGATCAAGTTTGATTAATTCACTGCCGTGATGAATAGGGCTCTGGGGGCAGTTGATCGGAGGTGGGGGCGGGTATTCAGTCCCAAGAGTTGGTCTTCGGCATTGATTAGTTCAAACAGGAGTTTCTGTACCTTTAACAGTGAAGTTTCAGGAAGTTCCTGGCTCTGTATTGATCCTTTCCTCTTGTTAATCTGTGGTTTCCTAGGTGTTAATTGCCACTCATTAACTTGTTATCCTGGCTAGCTACTGTGTTACACAATCAATCTAGATTCTTTCAGGGACCCGCTCAATACAGAGAAGCAGTGGTTGGATTCCCGTCCTTGCTAACGTTGTTACATGGTACAACTTACTTTTAAACTTAAAAGTACATTTGTTACAAAGTTAAGAAACATAGAATATAAAACATAAAAGGGTGAAATGCCATGGCACATACAACAAATAGACCAAATACAATGGCAGGGAGGTGGGGCATATTGATGCAGAATACTATTTTATACCCATAAAAGCATCTACAAACTATATTTTTATTAAAAATATATAGTAAATAGTACACCTTATATTCTATAAAAATAATAATATAATAAAAGGAGAGGGAGGAAGGAAGAAAAGATAGAAAAGAGAAAGCATCCCCAAAAGGGGCAAATACTGCAAAAGGGGCTTTTGCCATATGGAGGAGCTTCACATTGGAGTGGGGGCAGGCAAAAAAAAAAAGTTTCTTCCTACACTAGGGCCAGTTTTGTTCAGTAGCTTCATCAACAATCTAAAAGACCATGCACCCTCAGCATGTTCACAGATGATATCAAGCAGAGAACTAGTAGTAGATATGCTGAAGGGTAAGGCTAGGATTCAGAGTGACTTAGACAAATTGGAGAATAGGACCAAAAGAAATGTCATGAAGTTCAATAAGGACAAGTGCAAAGTCCTACACTTAGGGTTGTTCCCCTCCACCCACCCCCCTCCCAGCCCAAAATAGATGTGAAAACAATTGGAGAGAGTCCAGCAGATGGCAAAGAAAATGGTTGGAGGGATGGGGGAACATGATTTATAAGGAGAGGTTGAGGGAGCTGGGCTTATTTATTCTGCAGAAGAGAAGACTGAGGGGTGCACTTAATAGCAATCCTCAACTACCTAAAGGGTTGTTACAAAGAGAATGCGGTGAGACTGTTCTCAGTGGTGGCAGGTGACAGAACAAGGAGCAATGGTCTCAAGTTGCAGCAGAGGCAGTTTAGGTTAGATATTAGGGGAAAAAATTCTCTCAGTAGGAGGGGAACAGATTACCCAGAGAGGTTGTAGAATCTCCATCCTTTGAGGTTGTTAAGACCTGGGTAAAAAAAGCTTGGCTGGGATGATATAGTTGGGAATGGTCCTGCTTTGAGCAGGGAGTTGGACTAAATGATATCTGATGTCCCTGATGTCTCTTCCAACCCTCATTTTGGGCAGGGGTTTGGACCCAATGATCTTGTAAGGTCCCTTCTAACCCTAACATCTATGAAATCTATGACTTTTATATGAATAAATGACTTTAATACAAAAGATAGGGGGATACAGCACTGGCATCTGATGAAGTAGGTTGTTACCCACAAAAGCTTATATGTCTCAAAACCAGTTACTCAATGGTGCCAGTCTGTTCTGACTTCTGCTTGACTTAGCTAACTCTTTCTAAAAATATACTGAGGGAAAGTCAAAGAAACCAAACAAATTCCAAGAACATATTTTGTCTCTTCTCTCCAAAGTCTACTACTCCTTTTGCCATGACCAGGACAGTCCTATTCAAGACTTTGCAACAGCCCAGGAGGTAATTCATTCAACATCCTGGATCCAGCCAAAACAGAAGTCAACCATGACCGGTAGTCTTTATCCAGTTTTACAGCAGGATCTTAATTCTCCTTGGATAGCCCAGTACAGCCAAATTATCTGCACAGACAAGTTCCTTCATGAAAGACAAAAAAACAAAAATCAGCACCAATATTACTGACCACAAGGCTGTTAGTCATTAGGCTATCCTCAATGGTATGCAGCACCCATGGCATACTGGTCTGTGTGATATCTAGAATAACAGCATAAAAAAGTGATATTAATTGCTATAGTTCTCCCTAACCTCTACAGTAGCCTCATTCTAGTTCCCACCACATAAACAAGACATTCCCCAGCATCTACTTTCTCCTTCCCTCAGTCCCTTTCGTAGCAATCCCAGAGGTCTCTTGACCTGCAGTCCTATTTTTCTCATCTGGAAAAAGGCCAGTTACAAGCCAAAGCAAAGTTAGACTTGGACAACATGGTTACCACTTCCTCTTCCTTTCCAAACTGTACTGACTTTCCATATGCTTCAGTGCCCATTCTTTCCAGACTGTCTCTGCCAATTCTTCTGAGGAAGCCCATACCAGGAATTTCTCTACAAGACCACCTTATATCTTACCTACCATAGAAATAAGTATAGAAACACACTGATAAAACAGACACTCCCCCTCTCCCATTTCAGATAGGTCAGCCCTGAAAAATACCACTGAGTCCCCTATCTTAGGATGACATGCCCTTTCAGTAGTCTCACTATCTCTGCTTGCACCACCGGAGCAGACGGGCATCCACCAGGAAGTGTGCCAGTCACCAGGATTTTGGGGGGAGCTGCTTTTGGTCTGGGGTACCATAGTCATTTTTCCCTGTAAAAGCCTCCTGGCTGGTCTTTTGTGCCTGAAAACTGCCTTTTTGAACCACAGAGGCTTCAATACCCTGGCAATGACTCTGTCACCTAGTCAGCTGGCCAAGTGCAAGGGCTTATACTTCTAAACAAGAAGATGCCAGAGGGCTGTGTTACTGCCTATTCTGCAACACTAAGACCACTGATTGGCTGGGCTCTTCACTTCTACTGTGCTACTTTCCATACCCAGCTTGACCTCAGAAGCTTTCATGCCCACCAGGCCCACCAACTTCTCTGCTGAAGAAAAACTGAACTCAAATTAGAACTATGACCTGAATGTAGCCCTATCACTAAGTTGCAACCTGTTTCATTCTTTGCTGATAAAAAAGCAAATTCAAAAGGCTGAGAATCAGTTTTGTTGTGATCCAGAAAAGCAGAGATCTCCTAGGATTCCAGTCCCATGGCAAGAGAAAAAGTATTTTGTTACTCTCCTCATTAGCTCTATCTTTGCCAACCATTTGCCAAAGGATAACTCATAGCCCCAGCAACGTGGTTGTATTAACAGAAGTGTCACTTGCAAATAAAGGAAGTGATTCTTCTGCTCTATTCAGCACTGATGAGGCCTCACCTGGAGTACTGGGTCCAGTTTTGGTCCCCATAATTTAAGAAGGATGTGGACAGATTGGAAAGAGTCTGGCACAGAGCAACAAAAATGATTGGGGCCTGAGAGACAAGACTTATGAGGAAAGGCTGAAAGAACTATTTAGTCTGGAGAAGGAACAACTGAGTGGGGATTTGATAACAGTCTGCAAATACTTGAAGGGTGATTATAGAGGGATGGAGGTGGGCTTTTCTCTGTGGCTGTAGGGGACAGGACTAAGAGCAACAGCCTCAAGATGCAACAGGGGAAATTTAGGTTGGAGATAAGGTGAAAGTTTCTGACTATGAGGGTGATGAAGCATTGGAACAGGCTTCCAAGGGAAGCTATGGAATCTACATCTTTAGAAACTTTCAAAAGCAGGTTAGAGAGACACTTGGCTGGGATAGTTAAGTCAGGGATGATCCTGCCTTGAGCAGACGGCTTGATTAGCTAACCTTGTGAAGTCCCTTCTAGCCCTACTTTCCTAGTATCCTATAAGGTTTGCATCAGGCTACAAAACTGTAGGTGCTGTGCTGGGACTTGTAAAATTCACATAGCAATAGAAGAGCAGAACCTCAGGTGAGGCACAGATGGATTCCTTTAAGTCTCAGAGCACCTCCAGGTTCCCCCTCTTTGGGAATACAAAGACTGCAGGCCAGGGAAGCCTAAGCAGTAGGAACTCTTATATGTCTATTCTAGAGGTTGTGGGGTGGGGGAAGCGGAAGGAGATATCTTTCTTCATTAGTGACAAAACCTAGATATGATGAAGGAGAAGAGAATCTTGACAAGGGGGCAGGAACTCTTGATTCGAGAGCAGTGGTCACCAACCAGTCAATCTCAACCGACTGGTCGATTGTGGAGCCTCTGACAGTCGATCTTAGTCTGTCAGAGACTCCACAATCAGGAACAGCAGGACTCACAGTGCTGGGTTGAGCCACACCCCCTGCTGCCCAGGCCGGCCCCACACCCTGCCACCACATGCAGCTGGGGACTTGGCTTTGGGTGCAGGAGCTGCATGTTATGGGGTTGGGTGGCCCTATATTCTAACACCACATGTGGCTGGGGACTCAAGCAGAAGTGCTATTGGTCTGGGTGGGGCTGGCCCCTTACTCTGTCATGTGTAGCCAGGAACTCAGGCAGGAGCTGTGTGTTATGGGGCTGGGTGGGGCTGGCCCTGCAAGCTGCCACCACCTGTGGCCAGGGACTGGGGTGGGAGTGCGGGGAGCTGCACGCTATGTGGCCAGGCAGGGCTAGCCCCACTTGCTGCCTCCACATGCAGATCCAAGGACCACCCCCTCACACACACACACATGCACCCCACCCCGCACCATACCCCAACACCCATACCCTCCCACAGCCTGCACACACACTCCCACACCCTCACCATACCCCCAACTCACCCTTCCACACACACTCCTACCCCATCCGCCATAGCCCCATATACACCCTTTCCCACCCACACCCCTCCATACCCTCCCTGGACTCCCTCACAGCCTCCACCCACAATAGCCACACTGCACACACACACACCCCACCACAGCCACACACCCACTCCCCAACCACCCCCCACAGACACCCCTTACCTCCATACACAATATACAAGAGCAACACTGTATTTTGAGCTAACATGCAATCATCTCTAGATACACTATGCAAACACACATAAATGAGGACAAAAATATTTTTAAAATAAAATTAAAATAAGTGATAGTAGATGTATCATTTTTAGTATATGATTTTTATCCAGTTTCAAGATGGCAGCACCCTTCCTCCCAAAAGGAGTACTTCTGGGGCAAAGATCAGGGGTTACAGGTGAGATTTCTAGTCCCAAGATGGCAGCCAGGAGGCAGGCACCCATCATGGGGCAGGGCTACCCTTGCAGCCCTCAACAGCTCACCAAAACTTGTCAAGTGACCCGCCAGCCAAAATAATTGCCCACCCCTGCTATATATGATAAGTCCTTTGTTTTAATAGAACAGTCTTAAATGAAAAATGCATGGACCCAGAACACTGTTTTCAAATGTTTTTAAAATACTCTTTTATGCATTTTTTAATTTTAATTCCAAGTCCTATCTAAAATGTTGCTTGATACAATTCACAATTAACATTTTAATCTGATAGGAACCAAGAGACACTCTCCCTTCCCTATCACCTTGGATCCAAATAATAAAATATTCTGATATGAAACAATACATGCCAACAAAATATGGTAAACACATCTTAAAGTCTCCCAAGCCATCAAGACTACCAGTAGATTAGTTCTTCCTATCACTGAGCTCACATAAAGAAAAATGTAAGGTTAGCTAAATATTCTAATAGAAAAGCACAGGGACTGGAAAAAACACTTACGCTTCACTTGCCAAATGCATCTGCTGCATATCATAATCCATTGATTTCTATGGTAAAGCCAGTTTCACCACAACTGAGGCTCCAGCTGCAGCATGCTGCACAGCTAAACCTGTGCACAGTGGATAATGCTGGGAAGTTCTGTATTGCTTTATTTTATGCTCTTGACTCAATTTTCTTTAAATTGCACATTTCAGTATTATTACTGTGCACTGTGTGCAGGATTAAGTGCCCAGGGTTTTCACTGTGGAGTTACTGTTTCCACTTTCCAGTGCAAATGGTTAAGCCATTTGGGGTTTTGCTGATGGCATCTATTTGGAGAAGAAACGGGTGAGAAAGACTATATATCCTTTGTCTATATTATTTTTAAATAAATAGAAAAGTAACAAAGCATTGTTTTACTGAACACAGTAGAAATCAGACTGTTTCCCTGTTCAATGTTCCTAGCTTCTTTTGTTGCAACCTGCAGCACTCTAATCAGATATGCACTCTTACTTTTCTCTGGTAGTGCCAAGCTGCCAGTACTTTTCTGTCAGTCTTTTTGCTTTCTTCTCTGTTTTCTTCTGTGGTGTTTCTGGCTGCTTCTGCATGCCCTCACACCTACACAGAGCTATGCTAAAACAATACTGAGCCCTCCATATTTGCATTCACCCTCTACTTAGACCCCCATCCTAGCTCAAATTTCTGACTAGCCTTGCTTGTCTCTGGTGTTTTGGATAGTAACTCCTGCCCTGTATCTATACTCCTCCTTGCTGGACCCAGGGCATATGCTGGAGAAAACAGCTCTGCCTACTCACTCCTGCTCCTTGCTTGCCCAAGTCCAGCAACAAGGCAGCTATATGGGCTAGATTGGTCAACAGTGTCTGCCCTATTGCTGCTTTCAGGCTCTCTGTCTCAGTCTATTTCAGCTGTTTTACTCCAAAAAAAAAGCTTAATTGCTTCTGACATATAGCCTAAATGAAGGGTGCCTCTACCCTCATCAGCTTCAGTTATGCCTCAGTGAACCCCTGAGATAAAATGAGGCTGAAGTTGGTTCCTTATTCCCAGTTCCTCATTCCCGGTTCCCTATTCCTTATTCCCAGTTCCTTATTCCTTGTTCCCAGTTCCTTTTTCAAAGCTAATCTAGACCCAATAAAAACTTGTTATTAATGAATTCCACATCCCAAAGAGAGAGAATTTAATTAACTATGCATATGTACTAATTAATATGTAAAGTAATATCCCTTATCAAGTACAGAGCCCTAAACGTAGGTCAGATTAGGATGGGATTATGGGGCAAAACGCTTCTTGGGCCACCCCAAATTTCATGGCGATGCCACTGGGGGACTGTCCCAAAGATGACCACAGTCCCACCTAGCCCAAAGCATGGTTTGGCCATGCCAGGCTGCCAACTAACGGCCCCCATGCCCACTATACTAAATATAATGGTTTGAATAAGGAACTGGCTTTTGGGCTGGGATTATGGCTAGAGATTCTGCTTGGGACACCCATCAGAATACCTCTGTGCCACCGGAGGACTGTCCTGGACATCTGTGACCAGAGACATGCCCAGCCCAAAGTGCGGTTTGGCCGTGCCAGGCTGCCAACAGACAGCACCCCAGCCACTGTGCTAAGTGTATGGACCTGAATAAGGAACTGGATTTTGGGCTGGGATTATACGCAGAAATCCTTCTTGGACCACCCCAGACTACACCTCTGTGGCACCAAGGGACTGTCCTAGACATCTGTGACCAGAGACTTGCCTAGCCCAAAGCACGGTTTGGCTGTGCCAGGCTGACAACAGCCAGCATCCCAGCCACTATGCTAAGTACATGGAACTGAATAAGGAACTGGATTTTGGACTGGGATTATACCCAGAAACCCTTCTTAGGCCACCCCAAACCATGTCTCTCTGCCACCCGGGGACTGTCCTGGACATCTGTGACAGGAGACTTGCCTGACCCAAAGCATGGTTTGGCTGTGCCAGACTGCCAATTTACTCCACCCTTGCCACTGTGCTAAGTATATGGACCTGAATAAGGAACTCGAATTTGAGATGGGATAAAGCTAGAAATCCTTCTTGGGGCACCCCAGAACATGACTCTGCAGTCCTGTAGCAATTTGATTTTAATGTTGAAAGGGAGCTACAAACCCCTGTTATTTCAGGAAAAATGTAAATGTGTGTTTCTGCACTGTTTTTTAGAGGTGGGATTTCCCCCTCTGTAATAAAATTAAGCAGCTTGCTGCCCTGACTCTGTGGGCCTCCTCATACAGCTCCTTGGCTTTATTCTCTGAACAGGCTCTGTTAGCAGCAGCAGCCCAGGGAGACCCTGGCCATGGTGTGTTTCACCTAAAAGACCTGAGAGCCTTGACTCTGGACATTGTTTCTAGAACAGCTACAACCCTGGCTATGCAACAAGGAACCCAGAAGCCTGGGCTCCCAGCTTCCTGCCCTGGAACAGGTACCTTAGAACTTCTAAGAGCTTTCAACAGAGTTCTTGGGCTTCCAGGTGTCCAGCTCTCTCCGATGGGAGCCTCAAAGCCCTGGGCACTCCATCTCCAAAGCAGGCATTATGATAAGGTTACCTTCAAGCTATGGACCTTGGAAGCTCTGTCTGTTGAGCAGTCTGGCAGCCAAGCTACAGGGAACTAGATGGGGTTCTCATGGGGAACTCTGAGTTTCACCAGACATTTATCAAAACCAAAACACCTGTGTGACATATTTTAGTTTTGGTGAACTGGCATTTTTTGTACAAAAATTCATTTTAGTGGAACATTTGCAATAAGATCTAGTTAAAACATAGTTAAAAAGTAAAAAGCAACTGGATTCTAACCACGCCTGAGAAACAGGTTAGATACCCAAAGATTTCTTCTACAGTACTTACAAGGCCACACATAGATCCTACCAAGGCACTTAATGGCTATGTCCCTCTGTCTCCTGACTTGCTGTAACCGTACTACAAAGAGACTCTTAGTTTCAGAGGACCTAACTTTAAGCTGCTTACTCCAGTTTTAACTAAGACAAACTCCCATTATATGAACAGAAGCTCTGTATAAGTGAGAAGTGCAGAAACTGGTCTCTAACCTAAATTAATTTATCTTGTATATTCACTGTCTGTCACTTTTATTCAATTCTTGATGTTTTTGTGGGACGTGTAAATTAAAATGATATTCATTGCACATGTAGGATCCTTTTAAATTTCTGAAAGTAGTTACTAATTAGGCTATGTTTCCTAGCCTAACTTCCTCAAAATCTATGTCCTGTTGCAAAGTGATGGATGATCTACATGTTTCTTTTTCAATTTGCATTGGAATATGCTAAACCATCTTAAACATTTGATTTTTTTGATTACAACACTTTTAGGAATACTTAAATCAATTACATGCTGTGACTAAGAAGTCATTTTTCATAATATGTATGAGCACATTTATAATGCAAATGGAAGCATTTCAGTTCAAAGTTAAAGGTAATAGTTTTACTCTCCTGATCTACTGTATTTACTCAATTCCAAGACAAGGTTATTTCCCCCATATAATGTGGGGGAAAGACTTTCATCTTGAAATTGAGTACAGAATGAGGTGGTGGGGAGGCAGGCAGCAGCTGCAGCTCTGGCTGCAACAAATTTATACGTTTTCCATGTTTAGGATTTAATTGTTGAGAGGGTAGTCTTAAATTCAGGGTCATCTTGGTTTTGGGTAAATATGGTATTCTTTAACTAAAGTGTATAGCTTAAAAATAGGCTTTAATATTAGAAATAGGATAGTTCCTATATTCCTATAGGAATAATTTTTCATGTTAAACTTCAACTGATAAAATTGTATTGAGATAATATGTCTGGTTTTTTTTATTTTTTAGTATTATTACTGCCACTTTTCATCTCTTATTGCTTAACAACAGATCACAGAAATGACACTATATGATGACAGCTTCTAAGTTTTATATAGATAAGAAAATGATTGTTTAAACTGATTAAGCCTTTTGTTCCTAATCATTGCTAAACTATGGCCTCCCAGGACAAAGGACATGGAAAGGGAAAATTTTAGATGGAAAACTCAGGAGTCTATAGATCATGGCATATCTGTAGCATCATCCTGTCGGGTAGAGATACAGTGTTGGTGGAAGAGGTTAGAGATCAAGAACCATTTTGATATAGGAGTGGACACTGTGCCTAGGATTTTGGAGAAAGAAAAACTGTACCAGAAAGTGTGTGTGAGGGTTGGGTGGGGATGGGGGGGAAGAGGTGGTTATAAAGGAATTGACAGAAAAATCCATGGAAAGTTGAAAGTTCAGATGTTTAGCTGGCCTTCTCTGTACAAGACATTATGACACTTGAGCTGCTCAGGTTCTGCAGCCCATATTTTGTTGGGGCTTTACACTACATAATGATGACAGAATCCCTTTGTAACAAGCTAGAGTTCAGTAAAATACCATTGACTCTCAATATTGGTCCTTTCTGAGTCAGAAAAGATGGCAAAATAAAAGTCAAGTTTTCTGATCTGATCTGTCAGCCGCACAGTGGATCTCCATTGGATAGTTTGTATTCATACCACAGGTGAAATTCCTGTTGAGATGCTGAATGTTCCACACATGAAACAGTGACACAATGTAAAAAGGAGCACACATGTTCAGAAAGAAAGACATATGCAGTAGCATGTTTCCTTGTACCATTACTTATTTTATGATTTTATCTTTAGTTTTTTTAAAACAGTATTTTTCTTCTAGCTGTAAACTGGAGTATTAAATATTAATTGGGTTGACTTTCCTCCAGATTCAAATAAAATTTATATTAAATAAAAAAGAAACAATAAACTAGCAATATCTAAAAGTGCCCATCTGATGTCAGTGTGACATTAAATAAGTTATTAGAATCCTGAGCTTATATGCAGTTAATTTGATCCCTTTGCATCATTTAACTTCACTATCTTTTAATTTCAGAATGACGGCATAAACATTATCACCACAAAGAATCATAATTTGAGGATATATGACTATGTACGAACTAATGAGAAACAAAATTAATGATATTTTTCTATGAAACGCATCACATGACATTCAGAAATTACCTTTGGCAGAATATATTAATAAAAACAATCTCTTTATCCTGGAACATTAGCAGGGAGCACTGCAGAGTATCATTTCTGCATTTGGTTTCACAGACCAGGTACACTGCCTTAGGCCTTCTCTTAGGACTATTTATCTTGTAAGGATCCATCCATAATCAATCATATATGAAATGGTAAAAATCTACTGATGAAAGGCATTAGAAAGCTCAGGAACTTTGCTAAGACAGTAAGGAAACTTTCACCTAGAACAGGGTTACCGTACATCCAGGTTTTCCCAAACATGTCCTCTTTTTGGGCAGTGGTGACATGTAGGGGGTGCACGGGGGTGCACGTGCACCCACCAGGGAGTGCCAATGCACCCCCTGTCTGGCCACACTCCCTGTTTAGCCGGCGGGTGGGGGGGACAGGCAGGAGTACCATTGCCTCCCCTTTGGGGCCACCAGCAAAAGTGGCTGCACCACTTCCAGAAGTGGCTGCGGGACTTCCGGAAGCGGTGCGGCTGCTTTTACAGTGAGTGAGATGCACCAGACGCCCATGCTTTTGGGTCCTCCATCTGGGTGGATTTTTAAAAATGTCAATAAATGTCCAGGATTTTGCTCTGCTCAGCCTTGAAGTTTTTTCCAGCACTTCCCCGCTTGCTCTAGAAAGGAGCTGCTTGAGGCTGGGGGGAGTAGGGTGAGGGCAATTGGAAGCAGGGGCATCACGTGCGTCTGTCAGTGCACAAGCATGTGCCTGGCATGCAGCCAGGCAGGGTGGTGGGAACAGCCCCGGCAGCTGCATGCAGGTAAATTTATGAGGGGCAGGGGTTAGAGGGCCAGGACTTGAGGACTGTCTGGGGGGGCCTGTGCATGTGTGTGGCAGGAATGTGTGAGGGGGTCGAGTGCCTGCTGGCACTGGGGGAAGCTGTCCATGTGCTGGGGCTGCAGCAGGGTCGGGGAGGTGCCTGTCCCTCCAGCAGGGGAAGGGGGTGGGGGGGTCCTTTGGGGGCAGCAGGGTGCTGTGGAGAAGCAGTGCCGGGGCCTGTGGGTCGGGAGTGAAGGGTATTAGCAGGGGTGGGGTGGGCTGCACATTGGGAGTGAGGGGCACCAGCCTGGTCTGGGGGGCAGGGTACTGTGGGTTGGGAGTGAGGGGCAGCAGCAGGGTAGGGGGAGTGCTGTGGCTGGGCAGTGAGGGGCAGGGCCAGGGCATGGGCATATTACTGCCCCCCACCCCCCGTCATATTGTGGGTCGGGAGTGAAGGGTATTAGCAGGGGTGGGGTGGGCTGCACATTGGGAGTGAGGGGCACCAGCCTGGTCTGGGGGGCAGGGTACTGTGGGTTGGGAGTGAGGGGCAGCAGCAGGGTAGGGGGAGTGCTGTGGCTGGGCAGTGAGGGGCAGGGCCAGGGCATGGGCATATTACTGCCCCCCACCCCCCGTCATATTACTCCCCTCCCTTCCTGACAGGTGTCCTCTTCTTTGAAACTGGAAATATGGTAACCCTAACCTAGAGACCACTATTAGCTATTACCAATTTGGCCTGTTTGGCAAAAATTCTACAACGCTGATGCATAATTTATTCCTGGCTTCATTCCTGTAATGTACTTCAGTGGATTGATATCAAAACTGATTTTGGCCTGCTATTGTCTAGGATTTAATTAGAATGACATATTAATAGTCACCTTTACCTAGTCTCAGAACAGTTAAGAGTTTCTGCCAAATGTTTAGCAATAGTGAAAGAGTTACCAACGCTGATAGTTAACATCTTATCAATATGACTCACCAATACTGTTGTCCCCAAAGGACAGTGAGTTCGTGCCCGGTGCGCTTGTGCCAATAAACACACAGGGGTGAAGGATCCAACTTAACCTTTATTTCCTGCGCAGAAAGTGGTGCTTGGCAATCGTTCGCAAAGCAAGCACCCCCACCCCAGTGGGCGTCTGCCTTATATAGCTACGTAACAGGTTAAACTTGCTGATGTGATGAAATGTGTAGCAAGCCCAGCAAGTAACCCCCCTTCCAGCTCCCCCCCAAGTAACCCCCTTCCAGCTCCCCCCCAAGTAACCCCCTTCCAGCTCCGGAACTTTGTTGATACAGCTTTTCCTCTAGCGAGGCCAGCAATTATAAACAACTAAGCAACAAGCGAGCTCCCCCAGCCTAAACAACCTACTCTATGCCCTTGGTTAGATAAAATACTTTTTTCAGAACACAAAGCTGTTCCTGAAGTAGAAAATGCATAGTAAGAGTTCAAGGGATCTCTGCTGGACATGGCTTCCAGCCCTACCTCTGTCCCTAGGGGTTTAGCCAGGTGCCCCTGAAACAAGGGGTGCTTATCAATACTAAACAGGTGAAATGAATGAGGAAAGTCACCTTACAACCATTGTTTCCCTGTCAGCAAGAGGTTCTGCTCAGATTTAGAGTTTGAAGGTTTGATTTATAATCATAAAGACTAAGGGACAAAATCTTTAATTAAAAAAAACAGGCAGAAACTTACTGGGCTGATCAAGCACTGTGTTGGAGCACTAGACAATCCAACCTCTGCTGAAGGCTCTCTAATGACCTCTGATAACTAACACAATGAGTCTCCAAAAACTTCAGAGTAGGCAGATATGACTAGTTAATATTAATGGATGCCTGGTTAGTGGTATCAGGTGAGAAAGTTGGTTGGTGATCTCTCCGTAATAGAGGCAAAAAACACAGGCAAACATGAAGTAGTACCATAAATAAATGGGGCATTCTGATTCAAAAGAATATAATAGGAGTAAAGTACATGTATTTACATTCTATTATGAATACCATTAGATTTATGAATGTACATAACTGCTTTCCAGAACTGGGACCTTGGTTTGTGAATTGGCCAGGACAATGATTTTTTTAGTAATAGGGATTATGTGAATTAATCTTAACTGAATTAAGCTTCTTCTTAAATGCTATCTTGAATGGGGAATGCTTTCAGAATCAGAGCCTAAATAAGCAACAAAAAGAACAAAATAAGGGAAGGCTGGGAGGGAGGGAATGGAGATAATACAAGGCTCTATAATAATCTAAAATTAAGGCTAACCCAAGGTTTCATATAATACCACAGTACAGGAAACCTATGTTGGCACTGATACATCTCATCCCCTCTTGAGTGTTTTACAGTTGCTCATTACATCAGTATCTCCTGCCAGCTTATTTTCAATGTTATTTTTGTAGATGCCACCCACTCATCTTCACAGACAGAGGAAACTAAGGTAATGCTCTCATCCAAGATTTGGAGAAGGCAGATAGTCAGGAAGAACAAGAAGTGGCCTCCACATTTTAAGAAGCAATATTATTTATTTTTAGCATAGACACTTTAGGCCTAATTTTTATTCACTGACAACAGTTCTATAATATCTCTGACTTCCAGAGGTGCTCTTAATTTTAACCAGATGACAGAAAAATAGTGTTTTATCTTTTCATGTTTTTGTCTTTCTTTGTAGTTTCCTTTTTCGTATTGTTTTTTACTTTACTTGAATCAGCACTTCTTGTACCAGTAAATGAGTAATCAGCGGGGATTCCAGTTTTCCTTTTCCCATGGGGAAATGAAGAAAATGTGGATTTTCCCCTTTACCCGAAGAAAACATGGATTTTTCATTTTAATGGAGAAACCCACAGATTTTGCACTTTTGCAAAGAGCTCTGCAGGCTGGCAGAGTTCCAGCCTGCAAGGGGCTGGGGAGGAGCGGGAGGAGGGAGGTCAGGCAGGAGGCACCATGTGCATGTATATGCACCTGACCGCCAGGCAGCCTGGATTGCAGGTCCCACAGCTAAGTCTGGGGGGAGATTGAGGCCCCCATAGAGAGAAAGGCAGTGAGTTGAGCCGGGCTGGGCCTGGGGCCGCTGCCCAGCTGGGGGGGAGCTTGGGGTTCAGGGCTGGAATTTAGGACCCCCGGTGGGGAGCGGAATGGGGCCACAGACAACTCATTCAGGGGGGAAAGAGGTGGAGCTGGCTCCCTGCTGCTGCACAGATCCCCAGGGAGCAGGAGGCACCTATGCCCCCAGGTCTGTGCAAGGGGTAGTTGCAGCCTTCTGTGGGCTCGAGCTCCCTGCCCTGCTGCCCTCCCCTGGGGCCTCCACAGCCCAGTGGGTGTGACCCAGCATGGCAGGGTAGAGTGGGGCTGCACAGGGAAGCTCCTTGCCACTGCAAACCATGCGCTGACCTGGCAAAGCATCCCCTGTCCACACGGCAGCAGTGGGGGCAGTGGCACAGGGTTGTGCCCCTGGTATTTGCTATTCAAATAACAAAAATCTTAATTTTTATTCACCTCTGTTGAACTCCTTTTCATACACTTGGCTAATGCAGTCCAAGGTGACCACACAAAATTCAGCATAACAGATGAACGGGCACAATTCCTTAACTACAGTTTTGGTAGTGTTGAAGTAATGTTATAACTGTAACTGTCCAGGAAATATGCAAGAGGCAAGAATGTTTGTGGTTAATATATTTTATTGGAGCAACTGTAAAGAGACCAGAGAGATCTGCAGGGGAGGTATGATAATGCCCAAAAATATGCCTACACCAACCATGCAGCTGGTCCAATGAAAAAAGATATCACCCACAGCCATTTTTAACCACAGCTTCACACTTTTGTTCATGTTTCACACAGGAAAGGGGGAAACAACACGTGTGAATGTGTTTTTCTTTGTTCTGCTGGTTTTCTTACACTTTTCACTACTTAGTTATGTATCATGGCTTTGTTTTTGAGACTAAAGGAAGCATATACAGTTACTCTAAGCATTACTCTCTTTAATTGTTTTCATCAGAGTGATTTCACTAAATAGGTGTTAATTTAGTACACTATCTAACATTCTAACATTCTATAGAAAAAAGAAAAATGCTGCAGGTTGTTGACAGAGATAAAGGGTTTTTGGTGGAAGATGATGTTCCTCTGCTATTGCATAGTAATTGGAAATCCCAAGTAGACACTATACATAATACTGTTTTGAATTCAGTAATAGATTACAATTTTATCAGGAAGAGAGAGAAACAGCAGCTTTCTCAGCCTGATGGCAAATGCTATTAAGAAAAACACTTAGGTCAATCAGAACACACTTGGTCATGTAAAGATTTAAGGCAGGCATATTCAGAGAAGCACCTCTGATTTATGTCCTTGCTCTCATCCAAATTCTAATCTGTGGTTGAAGTTTAGCTTGTTAACATACATACATATACATATACATATAGACACACACATATGTGTGTGTGTGTGTGTGTGCATTCTAATATAATAAAAGCCTTAGTCTGTCTGTCTGTCTATTCATAATGCTCCAGCCGAACTGTACATGCACCACCAAAAGGGCACATGCCAATTGGCTGCAAGGGCCTGGAGCATTATGGATGGAGCCCCCTGCCGTGCCCCCGCCAACAACAGCTGGCAGGGACGGGGAGGCAGTGGGAAGATAGAAGGAAGGGAGGGAGGGAGTGGAGTGGGAAGGGCAAGTGAGGTTTTCCAGTGGCAGGACCCCCCCCCCCCCCCCCCTGCTGCTCCCCCCGCTGCCACTGCCCGGACCCAACAGCTGGCAGAGTGGGGGAGGTGGCAGGGAGGGAGGGAGGAGAAAGGAGGGAAGATGGGGATGGGCATGTTGCATGCTGCTAGGTGTCGAGGGCTGCCGCTGCATGCAATTTCCCTTTCCCCCCATTCTTCCCCCCCCCCCCCCCCCCTGCTGCTCCCCCCGCTGCCACTGCCCGGACCCAACAGCTGGCAGAGTGGGGGAGGTGGCAGGGAGGGAGGGAGGAGAAAGGAGGGAAGATGGGGATGGGCATGTTGCATGCTGCTAGGTGTCGAGGGCTGCCGCTGCATGCAATTTCCCTTTCCCCCCATTCTTGGGAGCCAGTGGCAGTGTGGGGTGGAGTGGCAGGGGGTTGGGGGGGTGTATGGGGCTGCACCGGGAGTGGCGGGCAGTGGCAGGGCACACGGAGTGTTTCAACAAGCTACACATGGGAGGATCATTCACAAAGGAAGTGAGAGGAGCAGCTATGTTTGGAGATGAGGATCAGGGCCTGTACTATCTGTTGTTAAATCTTAGATTCTAATCATACAAAAATACACGTGTGTGTGTGTGTGTGTGTGTGTGTGTGTGTGTGTGTGTATATATATATATATATATATATATATATTCAAATTATTTCCCAGATTTAAGGATTAAACACATAGGCCACCATGTCCACAATCAGAACAGCACTTAATTAAAAGCTGAAATCTTTACAAATGTCCAGACAAGGTAGATGGAATCCACATACTGAACAATAATACTAGACAGTGGCTTATAACTGACTGGAGGGAACAAGGGACAGGGGTTGGATTCATACCACGGGGGGCTTCACTGAGACCCTGGGGGAAGGGCCAGCCCAGCGCTTTGGCTGGCCACATGAGCTCTAGCTGAGGCTAGAGCGCTGTCCTGTGAGAGGGAAGTGGGATGCTGCAATGCTTCATGGGATATTGGTGGAATGCAATCAACCGTGAGTCACAATTAAATCTGGTACAGATGCTCCTTACAGTGCTCTAACCTACAGCACTGAAATCTGATACCACATCCATCTTAGAGTGGTATCTGCCATTTTTACAGTGCTCTATGTACCCTGACCATCTGTTCAGTTATGGCTGTAGAGCTCATTCCATGATGCCTACCACACAGTAAGTGTACCTTGCCTACATGTCTGATTGATTATGAAGGCTTCGGGAATAAAGAGACTTTGTAGCAAAACCCCCAGTTTTTCTTTTTCTTTTTTTTTTTAATGCATTTCCTCCCCTTCCCCAACCATTTCTGACTTTGTCTCTCCCTCTCTATTCCCTTTAGATAAGTATAAGTGCGCTCAGACATAGGATAAGCTTCAGCATTTTATTTTGGTAGCAAGTTGTATTTGTTTTGTTTTTTCTCCTTCTTTATATTGTATAATTACTATATTTATGTTGATTTTTACTGTTCTATATTACTGTTTTACTGGTACTATATGATTTAGGCCTACATATGTAACTTAGCATAAGTCATGTCAAGTTTCCATTTTGCTTGTCAAGTCTCCATCTTGTCCCCAGGCCCAGTTGTGTAACCTATGACTCACACCTACCCCTCCTATGTAATTTGGTTCCTGAATGAGTGGGGATGAACGAGGGTGCTTGAGAGACAATGGCAGTAGGTCTAAAAATAGCTCCCTGTGACTAACCAAACACCAATACCTGGACCAAGGACCCAGCCCTTAAAACCACCCTCAGCATTCAAGAAACAAAAGATGAAGCAACCCACCATTGTGCCAGGCAGCACATGCTCAGTAAGAACACCTGGAGCCCTCTGGAACAGGACTGACCTTGCCCGGACATGCCCTCCCCATAGGAGATCAGAGGTAGTCTGCCCCATAAAAAGGGGTAGTGAAGACTGACTCCTTGGGACGCCCTCTCCATCTGGACCAGCACCATGCCACACC
>NW_005842155.1:1611323-1638474 GCF_000455745.1 Alligator sinensis | reverse complement strand
GTGTGTCTCCTGCTCCCATTTTGTGTGTGTGTGTGTGTGTGTGTGTGTGTGTGTGTGTGTGTGTGTGTGTGTGAGAACCAATAAATTCATGGGGCTGTATAGTGTGTTGTCTGTTTAATAAACCTGTTGTTTGGACCCCTGAGTTTGGGTTTTGCTTTACTATGGTTCAGCCCTGCCCCAGTCTCTGCTCCTCGCCCCTCTAGCTTCTGTCTCATTTCTCCCTCTCCTGCTTCTGGCTCTCTGCCACCTCCAACACCTGTCCTGAGCTTGTCTCTGCCTCCAAACCCCCTGTTTCATTGCCACTGCTTTTTCCCCTGAGCAACCAGGTTTCTGCCTCAGTTTCTTTCCTGGCTGTCTCCTCCTTGCCACCACTTATCTGCCCCCCTGCCCCCCAAATATCTCAGCTGTCTGCCTCAGTTTCCAGCCCCAAGCTCCCAGGTTTCTGTCTCTCTCTCTTTCCTGGATGTCTCCTCCTTGCCACCAAGCTTCTGTTTTTTTTTCCCCTCCCATGCACCAGTGACCTCAAGTAACCCTGGGGCCACTTGGTCTTCAGTAAACCCAAGCCTCAGTTCCTCAGTCAGCTTCTCTCTAATCCTGGTTCTGGCAATGTTCACTCCCTGCACTTTAACTCTCTCTCTCTCTCTCTCACCATAATCTTCCCCCAAGTATCCCAGGTACCCCATGTGCACATACATATTGTACCATCCAAGTTAGGAACTTACCTATGTGTAGGTGGGTTGTACGTGTATGAACTGGTGAGTGTGTGTGTGTGTATAGATACATATATATAATTGTGTACATGATATATGAATTAGTGATCTGTGTATGTGTACTGAGTCTGCTGGTATTGACAATTGATTTTTGTCTAATTTGTAGTGTGTAGTGTGTATGTGCTTGAATTGGTGATAGGTATACATGTGCCTAGGCTGGTTTGGATGTGTATATGCCTGAGCTGGTAATTGACTGTGTGTGTGTGTGTATGCACCTAATTGATTTCTGTGTTTGTGTATGTGCAATTGTACACTGTGCCCTCCTGTCTAGCAGCATAATTTTGAGATCCTGGGAGTTGGCGCGACCCCACAGGACAACAACTTGAAGGAAAAATGTATTAACTGAATCTATAAATTCTTTTCTGGGTCATTCCCATTCTTTATTGTAATGCATCTGAAAAACAGAATGTCATTTTAACAGTAGCGATAATGAGTTATAAAACACACATTGCCCTTTTGGAAGTCATGGCATCATGAATTTCAGACTCAAAATGGTATTTTTCTAATATATGAAATGAAGTTGGCGGGCTATGTGAAATGAGTTGAAGTCTCAGTTCAGCTCCCAGGAAACAGGTGTTTGCATCTCACAAACCACAACCCTTGTTGGTAGAGTCATTTGGACAGACAAAGAACTGATCTACCTTCTCCCTCCTAATTAGGCTTATCCAACTCTGAAAAGGCTATGTGTGGGAAGGGGCAGGATATGCTCTAGAATCCTTGCTTTTACCAGTTCTATGAACAAAGAGACCTTTCATCTTGAGGAATTTGTCAAGTGTGAAAGCTGATGTAGCAAATGTCCTTCAATATAACTTCCTTAGGACATGCCTAACCCACCACAGTAACCTGTGTTTCCTTCTATTACAGTCATAGACTCATAGAAAATTAGGGTTGGAAGGGACCTCAGGAGGTCATCTAGTCCAACCCCCTGCTCAAAGGAGGACCACCTGCAGCTACAGCATCCCAGCCATGGCTTTGTCTAGCCAGGTCTTAAAAACCTTCAAGGATGGAGATTCCACAACCTCTCTGGGTAGTCTGTTCTAGTGTTTTACTACCCTCCTAGTGAAGAAATTCTTCCTAATATCCAATCTAAGCTTCCTTTGCTGCAACTTGAAACTGTTGCTCTTTGTTCTGTCATCTGCCAGCACTGAGAACAGTCTAGCTCCATCCTCTTTCAAACCCCACTTCAGGTAGTCTTCTCTTCTAAGCCCAGTTCCTTCAGTCTCTCCTCATAAGTTATGTGCCCCAGCCTCCTCACCATTTTTGTTGCCCTCCGCTGGACTCTCTCCAATTTGTCCACATCTTTTCTGTAGTTGGGGGCCCAAAACTGAACACAGTACTCCAGATGTGGCCTCACCAGTGCTGAAAAGAGCGGAATAATCTCTTCCCTTGCCTGCTGGCAACCACTCCTAACAATGCAGCCCAGTATGCCACTAGTCTTCTTGGCAACAAGGGCACACTGTTGGTTCATATTCAGCTTGTTGTCCACTGTAACCCCCAGGTCCTTTTCTGCACAGCTGCTGCTCAATTTTCTTTCTTGAAGACGGTCACAATCATGGCATCCCTGAGGTCATCTGGGATTTTCTCATTATTCCAAATCCTTAAGAAGAAGGCATGGAGCTGTGATGTGAGCTCCTCTCCCACCCCACTTGACAATTTCAGCAGGGATTCCATCAGCTCCAGATACCTTGTCCTTCTTCATCTGCTTGATGGCTTTCCACACCTCACTGAGGGGTGGACAGAGTCTGAGATCATCTCTGACTAACATCATCTCTGGCAGCAGAACTGTACTGGCACTCAGAGCATCCACTGGTGGCAGATGAAGAAAGATCTTCAAGGAAGGTTAGCTGCAAAATAAGCAGGGGTAACTGATGAATAATTAGTCATGAACCAAGCAACAGCACTACCACCAGGATGTGGTGGGGTGAGCAGATGGCAATGTTTTTCCTCCTGAAAAACCACATATATCTTTTGACGGTGCTGCAACACAAGGAGTATAAGTCACCACTATAATAAAGCCTTCCCAGCCCCCAGCCATGGGTCTACAAGTCCTCAGCACTGGAGCAGACAGAAGAAGATATCAGAATCTCAACGTCTTCAAAACTTTCTTTGCTCTTTTACTATGCAACCTGTTTTCTGGTGCAGAAAATGTGTTTGCTTCTTGGCTTTTGCATCTCTTGTGCACACTTTTACTTTGAGCTATCCTTTGGCATTGGTTTTGAATAGCTTGCACAGGCACAGTGATTCTAATTCACTCTAGTTCACAGTATTCTAGCTCATGCTATCTTAGTACAGACCCATCTTACCCACTGTGCTAATAATGAGAGCGGAATAAGTCACAATTTCTGTACATGGCAAATAATCTTCCAAAGAACCTAAGAAGTTTCATATTTGTAGCAAACTCCAAATCAGATAACTTCTATGTAGTTTTACTGTGAACATGCATACATCTTGGGGAGACAGTATCCTTGATTTAGAGTAGAAACATTAGTGAAAAGTTACGTTTAGTAGAGAGTAGGGGAAGAGGTGGCAGATAAAGAGCTAATATGGATACACAAGCTCAGAAGATTAGCATACCTATTCTGAGTCCAGTACACACAGGTATTTGGATGCACTGATGACCAACTTGTACAGAATGGAAAGGGCTGTTGTGCCCCATCAGATATGGTCATACTTTTCATGACAGGCTGGCCCAAGCAGAAGCTTTCCTGCATGCTTTACTGGAGTTTAAAGATTCTGAGCATAAAAAGAAGGACGAACCTGAAGAAGATGCTTCCCTTTTAGGGACCAAACTACTATAATAGAGTTTCTTCAGTTAAAGGTCAAAAGTGCAACTAGCTTCAGCCAAGTTGAGAGACATCCCTCTCTCTTTGGCTACAACCTTCTTTTTCTTTGCTTCAGCCCCATTTTTCTTTACCACATTCTTCTCATTCTGTAAATTGCAGAAAATATATTTGCTATTGTCACACAAGTGGCTGATGATACAAACCTCTGCACTATTTGTGCACCAAACATCACAAAGGCACACGCACATGCTGAGGGTTCATGAGAGCAGCATGATAGAACACTTTATCCCAGTCACTCCACAGGTTCACTACATACAAATACACCAATTCATATATATATTAAGTGGTATGGAACTTCTTTTAAAAAGGTGATTGAGCTCTTGTGAGGCAGAGGGAGATTTATATTCTGCAAAGTTGAAATCACCAGCCTGAATAAAATCTGCTTGAAAGAAACATTGTAGATAGCCAGCCAGACAGGCAGACACATGAATGTCACAGCGACCGGGCTTCATCCAGCATAAAAAAAATTAGGCATGTGACAGCAAGTAAATTAAAAGAATAAAGGAAGCAGAGGCCAGATTATAGTGAGTGAATGTTATAACCAGAAACATTGATAATTATGCAAAACTGTGAAGTAATTTTGTAAAGAATAAGGTGATTAGCAGCTTACCCATAATGTCTCAGCTAGCCTGGATAATTAAATGTTGATGTCCGGAAAGCCAGAGGGCTGAGAAATGGTATTAAACCAGAGAGAAGGAAATGGTTTGGCACAGTGGTTCTGCCTTTATCTCCTGTACCCTATCAATACTGCTTGCTTGGTCATACAGTCTCAAGACACCCGATCAGGAACCTGAAGAATATCCTCAAACATACTGTTACTTTAAAATCCGTGTTCTGGGCACCATCTCTTGATTCCTCAGGACATCACTCTGGAATTCCTCCCAGATTAATTGTATGCAGGCTACACAGTTTCCAGATGTAAAACAAAGCACCCCGAATGAGTAAGGGATGTTCTATATCTTTTAAAAAATATTTGTTCTGGAAATGCAAACAGATTTTCAAATAAAGAATCCTGCCCATAGAACACTTCTAAAAATGACAATATTCTTTGGAGCGGGGTTTTTTTATCGATTCATAGACCTTTGTTAGGCTCAAGGCACCCTTCAAAAAATGCCAGCTTTAAGTTTTCATTTATCTTTTGACTATGGAAAAATACAGTATTTTTTCTGTTGCAAAGAACTCAGAAAGATCACAAAAGATCAGAATGTTTTTAACACTATGGTTTCTTACTTGAAATCATTGGGGTTATTTTGTGAATCATGTTTGTACACCTAACAGTGCTACCATAGCATAGCATCCCCCTGTACCCCTGAATGGATCTTAAGGCACCCCTGGTTGCCACAGCACCTTGGTCAAGAATCATTGCTTTAGAGACATCCCACATTTCCAAAGCTCTTCAGTAATGCACGTCACAAATATTTATCCCCAGAGCAGAACACTGCGACATAACTGTTTCTCCACCCATACACAATATTGCAGAGTTCACTTTCAAAAGCAAGTGTCACACTGTATTGGGAAAGTCAATTCTTGTAATTAGGAATTAAATACAGTGCAAGTGAATTTCCTTGGATAGTTATTACCTAGGGGTTTCAGATCATTGGCAATAAGAATTATATTCTATTAAGTAGCATCTAATGGGATATTGGAGACAACTTTTTTCCTAGCGAGTATCTTATGCAATCTTCATTTTTTTTTTTAAATTAGTGTTGAGAAAAGGTTAAGATTCACTCCTTTCACAGTTTTATGGCCTAACTCTCTTGCATGGAGACGTGAATTTTAAAATAACAACTTAGTTTATTACAAGAGGTTATTTTTTTCCAAGTCTTCTGGAAACACAATACCCAGTAGAATAAGGAATGCCAATTAATCTAACCAAAGAAACACAAAACAGGAGAATTACATTATCAGAATAAAGGCTCATTAGCTGATACTGTAGGAATACTGCACTGTTCCCTAGCAACTGTAGATAAGTGCATTGATTTGTGCAGTGCTCTATCTGATACCCATTAAGTACACTGAGACACATTATGTGCAGAGAGCATATAGGAAAGAAAATGAGCATGTTATACCAAGACTAATAGAAAAGACACAATAATTGAGCTGACTCGCATCTTTTCCCTTGTGAACACTGAGGATATGATGCATTCATTGAGAAGGGAGGTACAGTGTGTGTTCATGCTATAGGCACTACATGAGAAATATGGATGTTAAGTTCCAATAAGTAGGTGTAGAGTAGACAGTGGGTGTATCTACATGAGATGTTTACTGTGCACTAAATTAATCTAATGTGCAGTAAAGCATCACTATCTACATGGCACATAAATTACTGTGCATTAAATTAGTCTAACATGTCATTAGTACCAATATATACAAGTACTAGAAAAATGATGCATTAACTAATGCACCAAAGTGCACATGTAGACCACGAGCAGGTAGCAGGGGGCCACAGGCATCAAGAGGCCACAATTACTGCTTGGCTAAGCCCCGATCTCCACAGGGTGGGAGGAGCTATCTCGGCTCCAAACTGGCCCTGATCTCCACATGGCTGGGAAGGAGCTGCCCTAGAGTTGGACAGCTCCCCCTGCCCTCCAGAGCACAGACCTGACTCCTGTGCCCGTTACCAGCCTGGGGCTGGTACCTGGGGGTACTTAGAGCTTCCCCTGGCTCCTGCAGGGGATGGGGAGGGGTGGGGACAGAGCAGGAGGAGCCCAGGACTGAACATGCTCCCATTGGGAGCAAATTTGCTCCCAATGGGCACACGTTCAGATGCGTGCCTGGATGCATTAATCGCACATGTAGATGTGCCCAGTGTGTACATGCCGGCCCAGAGGTAGGTTAAAAAGTGATTCTAGAATAAGCAAGAGAAACATAAATGATTCCAGAATAAGCAAGTGAACGCTAGTCAGTATGTGGCAGGATGCTTAAGGCATCTGCCACTTCAAGAGGCCAAGCTGCCAGAGTACTAGCCTACATGTGGGACAGGAACTGATTAGGGGGTTATCTGACCCAGGGAGCCTGCAGATGGTGGCTGGGGCTGATTGGAAGGAATCATTTGACCCCAAAGCGGGGCTGGGCTTAAGCCCAGGCCCTGACCAAAGCTGGCAGTAAGATCCTTGAAGCTGGTGGGGGAACGTTGCCCACCAGGACAGCTGCAACTCCTGAATATCAGCAAGGAAAGAACTGCAAGAAGCAGTCTGGAGGTTTGGGTAGGAACTAAGGGGCTGGAGGAGGTTTCTAGAGACCCAGGCTGGGGCCCACGTGAGCCCAGAGAGAGGGGCCCAGTGTATGAGAACTATTGTGGGATCTAGGGGAGCCCAGAGACAGGGGCTAGGAGTGTAAGAGACCTGTTGAGAGGCCAGAGAGAGCAGACCCCTGAGTGAGTGTGGGCTAGCAGGCTGGAGGACTAATCTCAATAGAATCTCACTGGCCTGTCAATGGGGCCAGGGCCCAGGGAGGGGCGAAATGCGGAGGCGGATGCAACAGGAGATTGCCAGAGCCAGAGAGGGGACTGGAGTTCCCAACTGGCCTAAGGTGGGGCCAGGGCCTAGGGCAGGCCAAAGGTCCAGGTGGGGCTTCTTCTAGAGAGGAAAGGGACAGAGAAACTGAGGTCCAGAATGAGGATGGCTATGATAGGGCCATCAGAAGTGAAAGAGGGTCAGAGAGAGAGAGACTGAGCCCAGGAGGCCTGGAGAAGACAGACCGGGACAAGAAGGGGCGAAGATAACTGGGACAGGACAGCCGGGAGCTGGTCCTGGGTATGACTGAAAACTGCACCCTACTGAGGTTTGGGAATCACTGTGCTGGGACTGCTCATGGCAGAGTAGTCCCTAGAAAAGGCCATGAGCACCAAACCCCAGGGGCCAGTCTGGGGCACCTCCAAACCCCAGACAAAGCTGCCTTGTGGGCTATACCTAGGGGAGTTTACCCTGAAATAAAAGGACAGGGCCAGAAGGGTCCAGAGCCCCCCAGACTGGATGCAGTATACCAGTTGAGGACTCACTAGTACTGAATAGAGTGGAAACTTGATTTGCAGGTGACACTCCTGTTAATACAACCCAGCTTCCCCAGTCCACCAAGTGTTACTACTACCAGAGCCATCCCTAAGGGTGTGCTGGGACTGGGCATATCAGCCTGTGTGGGGCAAGGGGATGGTAAGCAGCCAGAGCATGGAGCAGGGGGAAGGGTGGTGAGCAGCCAGAGTGCAGAGCCGGTGGTGCACGGTGGCTACGGCAGGACCTGTATGGCACTATCCATGGGGCCCCCCAAGTGCAGGGCCTGGGGCAGTCACCCCAATTCGCTCCCCCCACCCCTAGGGATGGCCCTGACTATTACCATGATTGAAAAAAAAAAAGAAAGAGCAGGCCCATACCAGGCACTCATAAACAGTCTGTGGTCCTCAGGGTACCCCACTCCCCTGGGCCCTTCCAGTGCCAACACAACCAGTTCTAAGTCCACTTGGATAGACTAAGTCCCCTTCCCCCTGCTGTGGGACTTCTCCAGGGTGAGGATAAAACACCACTCAATTATTTGTATCCCCTTCCCAGGGCCTCCCACAGTGTAAAGAGTGAGAAAGAGAGAGAGAAAGGAAATCCTTAGTACTTCCCAAGTACTGGCTCTTTCACTCTCTCCTCTTGGGCAGCAACTCTCCTGGCCAGAGGACTTTGCACCCTTGCCTCCCTACAAGGTTCTGTCTCCCTCTGCCACCATGGACAACCCCCTTCCTCTGGCCTGGGGAGAGTTTATATCTCAGTCAGCCATGCCAGCCTGGTCAGCCAAGGCAGGTTCCTGCTCCCTGGGCACAGGTATGGCCACTCTCTTTCTCCCCTCCCTCTGCTGGGTCCTGCAGCTGGCTGATTGTAGGTTGGGCCTCATGAGTGTCAACCCCCTACTGAGGACCTGGCATTTCTCCTCTAGGATCCTTGCTTCCCTCCTTACCATAAGTCTCCTGTTATAACCCCCTCCTAGGAGATCCTGCCCTCCAGTTCCCTGAATTTGTTAAAGTCTGCTTTATGTGTCCTTGGTCTAATAAAAAATATCATATTCACCCAAAGAACCTTATGTGTCCTTATGCTGCTGCTCTCTTTCTTTCCTTCCTTTAGGATTTTGAGCTCTATCATTTCACAGTCACTGTCACCCAATTTATCTTCCACCTTCACATTCTACTCAATTCCTCCCTGTTTGTGATCAGTAAGTCAAGAAGAGCTTTCCCCTAGGTGGCCTCTCTACCATCTGTATCAGAAAGTTAACTCCAACACACTCCACGAATTTGTTGGATTATCTGTGCACTGCTGTGTTTCCCTCTCACAAGGTATCTGGAATATTGAAGTGCCCCATGAAATGGTCCTGCTATTTGGAAGCTTTACTGCTTGTCGCTTATTTAAAGAAGGCCTCACCTACCTCCTTCTCCTCTCTTGGAGGCCTGTAGCAGACATCCATTATGATATACTCCCTGCTACTCTCCCCTCTGATCTTTACCCACAGGCTTTCAACAGGCCTATCTTCTACTTTGCACTGTACCTCCAAAACATGTGCGTCTCACCTTTATGTATAGAGCAACACCTCCTCCTTTGGTACTAATGATAACACCAATGATATTATCATGGAATCATGTGTCTATACAAGATTCAACAATTTTATATTAATAGTAATAATCATTTTCAAGAAGTGTTGTTCAATCTTTTATTATTCAGTAATAGATAATGAGACACCGGTTCTTCTCCTTGGGCAAAAGCAACCCCTTTAGCTTCTTCTGAGTTATTAATGTACAGGGCACATAGGGCACCTATACATGAGCATGGAGGCTGCTCTGATATACTGGAATTCCAGCACATCAGAGCAGATTCAATTAATCGAGTCTGCTGGAGTGTGGCAATTACTGTGCTCCAGAAACCTCCTACATCTCATGAATCAGCGTCCCTGTGCTTAAAAATGGCAGGGGAGGGGGCTTGATCTAAATCTTGTCAAAAGAGCTTTAGTTCAAGTGCCCCCACTGCCATTTTTAAGCACAGGGATGCTGATACACGAGATGCAGCAACACTTTAATTATAGCAACTCCAAAAGCACGTGTAAAAGTGCCCATATTGACTTTCTGCACAGCACTAGATTTTACTCCAAATACTCTCTGCCACATATGCTTGGCCCTGTACTTATTATACAAGATGATAGATACTGACAACAATAGAGTTACACATAGATCAAAAAATGTGTTTGGTCCAATATAAAAAAAATGGTTTTTACCTGTTAACCATAAAGCTTACATGTTCATAGCTGAAGTCAGTGTGGTTCCTCTGAGGTGACACTTGCATAACCAAGTTAAAAATCTCCCTAATTCAGCTTCTCTGAATAAAATAATTATATGAAGTAACATGATTTGGTGAAGGTGAAATTTGAGTGCAGCCCATTTAAACTTTCCCAGAGAAAGACTATTTAATATAAATAAAAAAGAGCCAAAAAAAAAAAAAATTAAGTTATTGCCTTGTAAGCCTTACTCTTGTCCAATTTCTGAAACTGTCATAGGATGACTCAAGAGTGACACCCAGTGACAATTTATAAAAACTTTTATGAAATCTGTTTTTTCCTTCACGTTGTTAAGTAACTATTTCAAAAGGATGCTGTCGCCATGTGGGGCGACAAGGCTTCCAGGTGCCCTGGAAGCAGGGGGGATTCCCCCCTGACTGCCCCTGGCTGGCAGGGAACCATGGCCCGGAAAGGGCTGAGGGTCAGTTCCACTTACCTCCAGTTAGCCGAGCCCCAGAAGTGGAGGCACATGCAGGTCTCCCATGCCACTTTAAAAGCACAGTCTCCCTGTGTGTGGGGAGGTGCGGTGCTGCTGATGCTATAAAAAGGCATCTGGAGCTCCGACAAGCAGCAGCTGATGGTGAGGAAGCAGTGGCAGCATGGGCTATAAGGACCTCCTCCATGGATCCAACAAGCCCCGACAAGGACGCTGAGGAGCTGTCAATAAGCCTGACTGGACGAGACCCAGAGGGGTCTCTGTCTCCAAGGACAGAGATCAGGAGGTGAGCATCCAACTGGTGGGACCCATCTCATGACTGAGACTGGATACCAGACACTGGATGCATGAGTCCATCTCCCCATGCAGTGTTACCTGGAGCGCTCTGGGGTTTCTTTGATTTTCCTTTTTCTCCTTTGGTTCTCTTTTTTTTGGCAGGAATGGAAGCCAATACAGGAGAGTCCCGGCACAGTCCACAGAGGCCCCACAAGAGAAGTCAAGTAGCCTCAAGCATATTTAGAGTATGAGATCCAGCATGGGGAGGGCCCACCTGGCTGCTCCAATCACAACTGAGGGGAATGGTCAACTACCCAGATGCCTAAGGGTAACACCCCAGTGTTATAGACTTTGAAAATGAATAGACATCATAGTTGTCCTTCATGCAGATGGGACAACAAGGTCGTTTATCTCATATAGCAGCCTGGTACATCACTGCTACAACTTCATCCAGTTGGTGAGTGTATGGGGTGTAGGGGAGGTGGAGCCCCAAGTCACTCGTCATAGCACCAAGCCAAACTGAGGGTGGAGAATCACCCTGTTTCTGGAAGAACCTCCCTTTCCATCAGTAGTTTCTGACAAGCAAGATGTAGCAGGCAAGTAGAAGGGAAACCACCCCAGGGCAGGAGACTCCGAGTACCCAGCGGTACATTAAATCAAAGGGCTAGGGAGAGGTGTTTGGTACAGGGACTGCAACATTTAGCCTGTGACCTTGCTACCAGCCCTACCTTGAGGACAAATGCTGTCAGCTGTAACATTTGCCTATCCCTGGAAGTAGCAAACTATATATCGGTTTTTGAAAAATGTAGTAGCAGGCATGCTAGATATGTTACAATGCTATCAAGCATAACAGCAATTTAATTAAGAGCATTTCAAGAAGTCAAGTAAGTCTTCCTCCTCTGATAAGTAGAAAAATGCATTTGGAAATGAGGCTGGAATTTTATATATTTATATATTTCCCTATTGTCAGATGGACACAGACATTTCCACCATGCTAATCTCTATAGTTTAAAAATATTTACAGTATTCAAACAATTTGCAATCTCTAAACAAACTTATTTTACTAAAGGAAGAAAACACTATTAAAAACACATGCAAGTCTAATGCTGCTAGAATGCAGTTAAATTAATGTTTAAAAAGGGACTAAGGGTAGTGTAGCCATGTGTCGATAGCAATCTGAGACCTGTCAGCTCTTAGTGAAATTGTATAAGAATAATGCAAATGGGTGGCATTACCAAGCCACCAGGAATGCAATCATAATGGTTGTCCAGACTTGGCCTGTGGTAGCCTACAAGTGCACGTCACAACTCAATTTGTCCCTTCAGATCGTCATACCATCCCAAAGACCCAGGGAGTCTGCCTATCAATCTATCCCTGTAGATTAGGGGTGGCCAACCCACAGCTCCAGAGTCCAAACTTCAGAGTCCAAAGTGAGTAATGTGCTCACTGCGAGCAGTCACGTCACATGACGTGACATAACAGGTGTGGAAGCTGGCCACTGTGTGCTTGTGCAAAGATTCAAGGAGATGCATATTAACTTCTGAAGAGCTGCATGTGGCTCTGGAGCCATGAGTTGGCCACCCCTGCAGTGTAGATCATAGAGAAGAAAGGATTTGCAAAACAGTTTGGCTTATACGTATCGTGCTATGGGAAAAAGCACATTAATATCAGTGTGGTGTTCGGTTATAAATAAAAATGAGACTGAAAGAAAAAGTTAGACAAAAATAAGAAAATCCTTTATAAAACAATCAGAAGAAAAAAATCAAACAATATTAAATATAGATTGTAATTGTGAAGCTTGCATCTGAGGTGCTCTGGGATCGCTTATGAGAAAGTTGATATTTAAGTCAGATATGTTGCAGAAACTAAAAAAGGAAAAGCTGAATGTTCAGCTGAATGTTTATGAGAAAAATAGAATGCCAGTGAAAACAGTAAAGCCTTTTCAACTTGGATACATGGTGGAGAAGGAGATTAGAGGAACAAAACAGTCTAACAGCAAAGACTTAGCAAACAGTGCTTTGTACTTCTCCATAAATCCTAATCACAGTTCACAATAGTACATGCCTTACTTGCAGTGTTCAAATGGAGAAAATCTGAGGCAGACCATTAGATGTCATGCTGTATGTCATAGAAACCAATGAGCAGCAGAGAAAGAAGTAAGATTCAGAACAAGCAAGTTGTGGTCCAGAGCTAAATCAGAGACCAAAACTTATTTCCTTAGCTATGTTGCATCTAGTGAGTTCTCAGCTTTTGTGACCTCTTTTTTTTCTATTAAATCATGGACACACTGAAGATGAGGGTTGATTTTATCTTCAGTAACGATAAGGACCTAACTCTAAAGCATCTTTATTGTAAGTTTTATTTTGCCAGGATTGGTGGGTTGTCTTTATTTGATAAAAATACTGTTCATTGTATACACCTGCTTGTTTGCAAAGATTCTTGATTCTGGATTATGTTCAAATGTTTCTAAAGATTAGTCACTTACTATCCCAAACTTTTCCTAATGCAGTGCCTGCAAGGTGCTGCTTGGGGACCAAAAGAAATAAATCTGTAATGTTGATGACAGGGCTTCCATTCAGTGGATTTTAGACCAGTCCCTTAAATTCCTCTTTAAGAAAAATTTTATGTCTGCAAACAAAGAAAATAAGAAGTGAGAGAAGATGTTGAAGAGCTAAATAAAGCTTTTCATTACTATCAGTAATTATGCAAATGTACTGAGTTACAATTGTTTATTTTAGCATGCTACCCTTTTGACAGCATATTCATTAGAGACAAGAAAAATTCTGTTCCAAAAGACTTAGGGTTTTCAAACGTATGAAGCCTATTCAAACTCTGTCACATTTTCTGTAATTATCTGCACCTTTATCCCAGAATGGCATATTTCAAAGGCAGAATGCAAGCATATTGTACGTCCTCAGCCACACAGTGCTGCCAAAGAGTATATTTTCAAGCTTTGATCCTATTTTGTTTTGGCATCAGAAATTTCTCTCTGGTAGAACTCTCCGTGTTAATGCCCATTTCATTGCATCAAGGGGGTTAAATTAATATCATTTTTCTCATGAAGTGATATTACATCCAGCCAAGGGAGTTGGTTCAAAATGTAGTTTATGTTACTGTCAGCAGATCTACTGAAGTTGTCAAGGACTACTCATGTGAGAAGGGTGAGGAGAATGTGATGCAAGAAGAAGTTACAGCAAGCTTCAATACTGAGATAATATGTTGCTTTAAAAAAATGTGTGATAGGACCATCCAAAACAGCAATACTGTTATATCAGCATTACACACAGGTTGTATCCCTTGTACTAAGAACCAGCACAAGGCCTGTGCAGCATGTAGGTCCTGAACAACAGGGGTTGTCTCAGCTTTCTGCTTTCGGATGCTTTTACAGATAACTGTACCAGATTTAAGGTTTGCACGCCAGAACAGCTGCAAAACAGCTGCCAACAAGTTTTTCTACTGGCATAGCTACATCACAAACAACAACAGCTAAGAGCTGACAAAAGAATTCCTATGGCATAGCTACATAGGCCAGGGTCTGCGATTGTCCACGTGAACACACTCCCAACCAACAGCACTATTTCTGCAATTCAAATGCCAACTATTCTGACCTTTATTTCTGAGGGATCCATAGAGAGCATTCAAGAATAAAGTGGATTTAAATTCCATCATCATGGCAGTCCTAAAGACTGCCTGGGCTTAACAAACAAGTAAAATCTTCAATATCCTCCACCCTAGTAGCTATTGCCCTCAGGCTTTTTAGGAAAGCTTTGAACATGGGCGACTGATGCCTTCTGGGTCAGGGGAGCACCAGTGATGACCAGCCAATCTCCAACGGAGGGGAGTCCCCCCATGGCTAATCATTGGAAATGCCGGGGCAGTGCACCCAGAAGTGCCAAAGGCACTTCCCTCAGCACCCCCATTCCCTGGCACTCTCGGGGGGGCACCAGTGCTCCACCTGCCCCCTTGCCCATTGCCTAAGTGCAGAGCACTTGCTCTTAGGGGGGGACACCAGTGCTCTCAGGGGGTGCGCATGCACCCCCGTGAGCCCCCTATGTGTCGCCACTGGCTTTGAGGAGAACAGGAGAGGCTACAGATTCTAATATCCTGCAAATCAAACCTTCCTGGATGAAGCAAGTGGTCTCAGAAATCGCACTTCCTTTTTTTTAAAAAGCACGTTACTCCTTAACTCTGACGTTGGGGAAAGAAGGGTGAGCTGTATCTCAGGGGACCATTAGTAATAAACAAGGGAGGAGGACTGGGCAAATAATTCTGCTCATTAACTTTTACATATGACAAAAAACAGTGCCCTTACTTAAGCACAACACTGTATAATATGTCATGCCAGAGTTCAGTAGAACAAAGAACATGGGTTCTGCCTATTTTAATTAGAGCATTGCTAGGAAGAGAGTGATGTTGTTTACCATGTTGCTATATCTGGCATTTAAAAAAAAATTAAAGACTAAGACAACTGGAGACAGAAATATTCATTAAAAATAGTAATTAAAATAACAATAGTGCAAACATTTGTCAGCTAAACATCTGAAAACTTCCTGTAATTATTACTCTCAAAGGTTATTTAACTAGGAATTGAATTACAGAAAGCACTAAATGTGTGAGAGACTGTAAGCTTTTTGGAGGAAAAAAGTGGTCTTCAAGTGCCATGTACACCAACATCATTACATAACTAATAAAAACAAAGCTCTGAGCAGATGTCTGGTAGAATACCAGAATCATTTTCCTGATGGCTACAATAGTTTCTTTCTACATAATGTAAGTTTAATTTTAAAAAATCTTGGATTTTGCGGTTTCAGAGAGAAATCTGCCATGCATTGTTGTCTTATTGTCTTTGCAGATAGATACAATAAATTAACCCCTGCTTCAATTCTTAAAAAAATACTGGAATTACAACAGAAACAGATTTGGCCAAATAGCAGAGAGATGTCTGAACTGTCCCCATTCAATTCAAGTCTGGAAATTAATACATGAAAAACTTTTAAGCGTTTTGTGGCTGATTATTTGAACAGACCTCTAATTCTTCTGTGAGTAATGGCAAGGTATAGGTAAAGGACCAGCACATTACTGTGATATTCTATTTTACAATTTGATGCCTGATAACAGATTTAGATCACTACTTTTAAAGGTATCATCACCTAACTTAAAAAGTCCTTACTAGAGAGGTTCTCAACCTGTTGGGACTTGAGGCACCCCTCCATAACTTTTATGAAATGAATGGCATCAATTTAAAAAACTGAAGTTATATATTATAGCTCACACCCCACAAAGAATGACTTAAGGTCACCAGGTAGTTGGTACTGTGTCAATATTCCATCAGGTCTTTTTTAAATTGCATAATTATCTGGTGCCCTAACATTACCAGCCAATCAGAGGTATTGGGTGTTTGCAAGAGAGGAAGTGGAGCCATGACCTGCAGGAACAGCACATTACACTGTTTATCAATAAATTTTTGGAAGGTTTTAAAAGGCATTGATTGTTGGCACTTAAGGCCATAACACTCCCATTGTGTGTTTTCAGAAGTGATCTAAAGGACAGTGCACTGAACTGAGTCCAGTTTTGAGCCCCCCAATTCAGGAAGGATATGGATAAGCTCAAGAGAGTCCAGAGAGCAACCCATATGATCAAAGGCCAAGAGAGCAAACCTTACAAGGAGAGGCTGAGGAACATGGGACTCTTCAGCCTGGAGAAGAGAAGGCTCAGTGGGGACTTGGTGGCAGCCTATAAGTACATAAGAGGGGTGCATCAGGATCTGGGAGAACAGTTGTTCACCAGAGCACCCCAAGGAATAACAAGGACCAACAACCAAAAACTCCTAGAAGGCCAATTTAAACTAAACATAAGGAAAAACTTCTTCACAGTCCGAGTGTCCAGGGTCCGGAACAAACTCCCCACAGAGGTGGTGCAAGCACTAGGGCTGTGCAAAGCTTTGGTCGCTGATTTGATTCAGCAGAGATTCGGCCCAATTCACTGGAGGGATGTGGGCAGTGGGGTCCCCCAGGGCTTGGTCCTAGGGCCCGCCCTGTTCAACATCTTCATCAGCGACTTAGATGAGGGGGTGAAAAGCACCTTGTTCAAATTCACGGATGACACTAAGATGTGGGGAGAGGTGGGCATGATAGAAGGGAGGGACAGTCTACAACTAGATCTGGATAGGTTACAGGGGTGGGCAGATGGGTTTCAACACTGAGAAATGCAAGGTACTGTACCTAGGGAGAAAGAACCAGCAGCATACCTATAGGCTGAGGAATTCCCTTCTCGTCAGCACAGAGGCAGAAAAGGATCTTGGAGTCACTATTGATTCCAAAATGAACATGGGCTGCCAATGTGTGGATGCAATCAGTAAGGCTAACCGCACCTTGTCATGCATCCACAGATGCATCATGAGCAGGGCCAAAGAGGTGATCCTCTCCCTCTATGCAACATTGGTCAGGCTGCAGTTGGAGTACTGTGTCCAGTTCTGGGTGCCGCACTTCAGGAGAGATGTGGACAGCATTGAGAGGGTCCAAAGGAAGGCCACTCGCACGGTCAGGGGGCAGCAGGGCAGGCCCTATGAGGAGAGGCTATGGGACCTGAACCTGTTCAGCCTCCACGAGAGAGAGGATCTGGTGGCCATTTATAAACTTACCAGGGGGGACCAGTGGGGAATGGGAGAGTCCCTGTTCCCCTGAGCACTACCAGGAGTAACTAGGAATAACAGCCACAAGTTGACTGAGAGTAGATTCAGGCTAGACATCAGGAAGCACTACTTCACAGTCATAGTTTCATAGTTTCATAGTAGTTAGGGGTCAGAAGGGACCTGAATAGATCATCTAATCTAACCCCCTGCCACTGGTTGGAGCACACACTGGGATCACATGACCCCAGACAGGTGTTCATCCAACCTCTTTTTTAATTTACCCAAGGTAGGAGCGAGGACCACTTCCCTAGGAAGTTGGTTCCAGATCCTAGCTACCTTGACAGTGAAATAGTGCCTCCTAATCTCTAACCTGAACCTATTCTCTAGCAGCTTCTGGCCATTGTTTCTCATCACCCCAGGTGCTGCTGGGGAGAATAGGGCTCTTCCTATTTGCTGCTGATCTTCCCTAATGAGTTTGTAGGCAGCCACCAAATCCCTCCTCAGCCTCCGCTTGCTGAGGTTGAACAGGTTCAGGTCCCTCAGCCTCTCCTTATAGGGCCTCCCCTTTTGCCCTCCAACCAAGCGGGTGGCCCTCCTCTGAACCCTCTCAAGGCAGGCCACATCCTTCTTTGTTGGCTTTGTTGGCTGTGGTCTGGCATTGGCAGTTCATGTTCATCTTGGAGTCAATAATGACTCCAAGATCCCTTTCTGCGTCTGTGCTCACAAAGTCGGCTAGGACCTGGAACCAACTTCCAAGGGAATTGGTGCTCGCTCCTACCCTGGGGGTCTTCAGAAGGAGGCTAGATAATCACCTTGCTGGGGTCATTTGACCCCAGCATTCTTTCCTGCCCATAGCAGGGGGTCGGGCTTGATGATCTGCTCAGGTCCCTTCCAACCCTACCAACTAGGAAACTAGGAAACTAGGAAAACCTTTAATCTCTCTGAATCAAATTGGAACCCTCCAAATCGATTCAGAGAGATTTGGAGAGATTCAATGACTTGGACATAGACACAGCTTTAAATGTTTTTTCTACATGCCTCGAGGTACCAGGCGGCTCATGAATGTTGAGATGGTGGGGCAGATGGAGCATCCCACAGGAGCATGGGGGTGTCCCCAGTGCTCAGCAGCAGACCTGGAAGTGGACCAGAAGCGAATCCAAATCCGAATTGAATATGGCCCATTTCACACACCCCTAGCAAGCACCTACTCTGGACTCATTCAAAAGGCTTTTGGATGTTTATCTGGCTTGGATTATTTGATCCCCGCAGACTTCCAGCCTACGGCAGGCGGGTTGGACTTGATGATCTCGTGAGGCCCGTCTAGCCCCTAATATCTATGAAATCTATTAAATCTATGAAACTTTGGGTGTTTTGGGGTGGTTTATGTTTATCACACAGTCCTTCAGTCACAGGCAAATTGTTGAAATGTAGTAACACTTAAATCTGAAATTGGGATAATTTCCCTTGATTTCAAGTGGAGTAGGATTGGGTCTTTGTACTGTACTGTTTAGTCTATAAGGCACATATCTAGCCTGCCTTTGCTTTGTTCTCCTAGTAGTGAATTTGAGAAATTGCCTGAGCTGGGAAAATCCCATCCCCAGCTCAGTTAAGAGCAGTTACAAATATTAAAAAATGTTACAGTTTGAGGGAAGAGGGAGAGAGAAGATAGCAATTTCAGAGGTGACTTAAGCTGAGCAAAGTTTATCAGGTAAAGCTGCTGAGCTCTATACACCTCAGGACAGCTGGTTACTGACACTCAGGAAAAAAATGAACTCCTAAATGACTACTTTGCTTTGGTATTTCAGTGGACCAAGGGGAAAATCATACGAGATACGGTTCAGAGTGGGCATGGTGGGTTTGACCGACTTCCTACTGTTGACGCTAAGCTGGTGCATGATCAGCTAGAAAAGTTAGGCATTTATGAGTCAGCAGGACTGGATGCACTTCACCTGAGAGTCCTGAAGGAGCTAGCCGAGGTCATTGCGGGACCTCTGGCAAAACTCTTCCAAAACTTATGGTGCTTGGGAGAGGCCCCTGAAGACTGGAAGAGGGCCAATGTTGTGCCCATCTTCAAGAAAGGGAGGAGAGAGGACCCAGGCAACTATAGGCCAATTAACCTACTTCAATCCCAGGGAAAATCTTGGAAAATTCATCAAGGAGTCTATGTGCAATACACTTGCAGAAGGTAAGATTCTGAATGACAGCCAGAATTGCTTTGTCACAGGCAGGTCTTGTCTTACCAACCTCATCTCCTTCTATGATCAGGTATCTTGCCACCTGGATAAGAGAGAGAAGGTTGACATTATATACCTAGACTTCTAAAAGGCCTTTAATCTGGTATCCCATGATTTTCTCATGGGAAAATTGGAGGATTGTGGGCTTAACTGCTCAATGGTTAGGTGGGTAGGAAACTGGCTGTGAGGTACGACCTAGAGAGTTCTTATGAATGGATCTGTATTGTCCTAGCAAAAGGTGGCTTGTCATGTCCCTTAAGGGTCCATGCTTGGTCCAGTGCTTTTCAACATCTTTATCAATGGTTTGGATAAGAGGGTGAGGAGCTCACTGGCCTAGTTTGTGGATGACACCAAGCTATGGGGGAGCATGGTCATGCTTGAAGACAGGCTGCAGATACAGGTAGACCTGAACAGGCTGGAGAGTTGGGCGGTTTGGAACCAGATGAGGTTCAACACTGAGAAGTGTAAAGTGCTCCATTTGAGGACAAACAAGCTCCAACATACTTACAGGCTCAGTGGTGCCAATTTCACTAGCACCATGACTGAAAGGGACCTAGGGGTAATAATAGACCGTAGCATGAACATGAGCCCCTTTCAGTCATGGTGCTAGTGATGCTGTAGCCAGCAGGGCAAACAATACTCTGGCATGCATCAACTGATGCATCTTATGTAAAACCAAGGAAGTGATTCTTCCACTTTACTCAGCATTGGTGAGACCACAGCTGGAGTACTGTGTCCAGATCTGGGCAACGCATTTCAAAGGATGTGGAAAAGCTTGAGAAAGTCCAAAGAAGAGCGACACTTATGATCAGAGACTTGCAAGGCAAGCCATGTGAGGAAAGGGTGAGGGACTTGGGTCTCTTCAGCCTAAAAAAGTGAAGGCCAAGAGGGGACTTGGTAGCATCTTACTGCTATATCAGGGGAATACATCAAGGGCTCGGTGAACAACTGTTCACCAGGGCACCTTGGGGAAAACCAGGAGTAATGGCCACAAGCTCCTGGAAGACCACTTCAGGCTCAAATCTAGGAAAAACTTCTTCACAGTCAGGGTGTCCAGACTGTGGAATAAACTTCCTCCAGAGGTGGTGCAATCACCTCACCTGGAAATCTTCAAGATGAGACTGGACAGTACCTTGCTGGGGTCACCTGACCCCAATTGTGTTTCCTGCCTAGCGCAGGGGGGCTGGACCTGATGATCTTGTGAGGTCCCTTCTAGACCCTTACAGCCTGTGAATCTGTGAATCTGTAAGGACAGAAGCCAGTTATGTGTGTGTGTGTAAATTAGGAAGCAAAATCTTGCCTGAAATATTTTAATAGCACTCCACTTTTTTACTCCATCTGATGGCTTTTCTGGGTAAAAATAGCCAAAAAGTAAACTGTATTTCTTGTTTTCGGTACCTACAATCCACAATATCTAGCCTCTCCAACTTACATTCTCCAAAGTTGTTTCAGATGCATTTGATACTATAAAGAGGCTGCTTACACACAGAAGTATTTTGTAATGTCCTGATGCAAATAGAGTGTGGCAAGCCCACACTTGCAGTGCTGCTGCTGGCATGTCCTGCCCAACTGGGCAACACCCCAGGGCCTACTTTCCTGCCATGACTTGATGTTATTTGATTTTACTTGGAGGTGTTGCTCAGTGCTTCCCTCTGGCCCTGGGTGCCTCAGCCAGTTGGTCTTCTATTGGGCTCCGCCTCACCTATACCCCATCCCTTTCCACTCAGGCGGTCCACTCTGGTCTTGGAGATGTCGTCAATGGGTTGCTGGTGTCATTAGTTCTCATGGCACATCTGCCCACTCAGTTCCCTGCAGGAGCATGGTGAGGCTGTCTTGAATGATGAACACACCTCTTAATGATAATGAAACTAAGCAGGTTCAGGTGATGCAGCTAAGCAGGGCATTAATGCTACCCACGTCTAACCCTTTACTTCAGTGTTCCTGGTGCAGTGAGGCATGCTTCTCTTGGCTTCCACTTACTCCTCCTCTAGGGGTATTCTGCAGGTGAGCTGGGGTTTTAGGCCTGCTGGCACCTGGCCATGTACCCCAGTACTTCAGGGGACATGCCCTAATGCCCACTAGGGTCCTATGGGACCACTGCTGCCATAGCAGTGGATTTGGGGTCTGCACCTGCTCAAACACTGCGGATGTAGCTACCAGAGTGCCAGACAGGTTCTCTTCACTAGCGGGCTCTACAAGTTCCTCTCGGGCTGTGCTCCTCCCATTCCAGCTGCCCCCCGGTACCTTTGGTGTTGAGGTGTGTGAGCAGGGAATCAGCTGGATCTGTGCTGTTTGGTTCACCTGACATGGCTCCTGCACTTTCCCTACAGGTGCTTTGTCATCCTTGGTGTCCCTCTTCTGGTGGGGCCTCCTGCCTCTGGAAAGGTTCCCTACTGTCTTGCTGCAGGAGAGTAAGCTACCTGCCTCTGCAAAAAGGTTCTCGTGGTGAACAGGGCTCCAGCAGCCTGGCCCGGCAACCCACCCCCATGGTGGTGTGTTGGGGTCATTCTAGCTGCAGGGAGGGTTACAGATTACACACACAGTGCATCCTTTTTGGTGCTACCGCTGGGAAGTTCCCTTTATCCTGGGAACCCTCTGGGGCTGGGCCATTCTGCAGGCCCTCTTCCAGTTGTGTGGTGCTGGCCAATTGCCCAGCAGACTGGCCACCTGGTCACCAGCACTGTGGTAAGTATGCCGTGGGCCTATCGCACAGCGTCTTGTTCAAACCAAGTTTGTGTTTGTCTGAGACGTAGGTTAGTTCTCAACTCTGAACTAAAAGCTCTCTGGATTTGCCCAGTTCATTCAAAAATCACTTTAATGTAGAGAAGGGATAAAGCCTTAAATGTGAAATTTCAATTTAAGTGCATAGGGGAGTATTTGCATTATAGTTCTGAACCTGGCATATGATTTTGGTTCCAACACTAGAGTAGTTCTACTTATGTCAGTTCTTGAAGGGTTACGGCTCTGGAAGATGGACAGTAATGAGGGGAGATGATCTCTCTTCACCTCTGTCTCAAACACCCTTTCATAATCTCCTTCCTTTTTAAAATGAATTTGAAGTAACACAAAACAAGCACTTGACAGTGCGGTGCTTTGTGCTTCCTCGTCTGTGATATCTATATTTACATTGAAATATCCTCCAAACTAGGACTTTCTACAGTGTCAGTATCAGACAGGAAAAGAAAAGGTGAAAGTGAAAAAATGAAATCTAATAAAATTTGGCAAGTACTATTTGGGATTGAAATTCATAACATCCCACTAGCAGAATTCACTACACTAAAGTCCTACATGTTATAAGGGTGTAAAGTAAGGATGGCTGAGTTAGGCCCTAAATATGTGCCATCCCTTTTTTAATATTTTTTTGGAGGGAAGACTCCTGCCATGTCCTTCATCCTATTTAATGCAGACTGACTCCCCCTCTTCTTCCTCATTGATCATATAGCTAGATGATCAACTAGGTAGTTCAGTGTGTGGGAGGATGTAGTTGGGGGGCACTGAACCCCCACACTGGGGTGAGCAAAGAGACACCCCATGATCCAAAGACACCATACAGACCCTTGAATTCCACAGCCCAGCCAGCGGGGATGTGGGGGGGGTAGGCATGTGGTATTGCCAGAATCATGGGGCATCAACTAAAAGCCCCTGGACAATTCAGGATTCTGGAGGTGACCCAAGCAGCCAAACCCAGGGGAAGCAGCGGCAGGGTCCCAAGCCTCTGAAGAGAGACTAAGAACCATGTACCAGGAACTGCACCTTCACATGTCTGCTGCTGCTTCCAACCATTCGCTGCACTGGCACAACCCACAGGACCCAGGGCCAGTTCTCCCTGTGGCAGACCAGTAGGGGTGCTCCTGCACTGAGCCACCCACCACACTGCACCCGACCACCTTCCAGGCTCCAATGAGAGAACTTGGGGTGCTTCCCTCAGTCTGAAGCACAAATAGTGGTCTCCTTTAGTCAGCTGAACCAAGGGGACCCCAAGGTATAGTCTAGACCCACTCCCAATAAGTCTCCCATGCTAGGTACAAAGGAGAACTTTATTGTTTACAAGGATTAGGTTTGGAATAGGGTACAAGGTAGAACAATATCAGAGAAGTCCCATAGAGCAAACTGGCATGGCTGGGTAGACTTTGATCACACATCTGAATTACTGCAAGCTATATATCTAGTTAGATCTCAGGTAGCTTACTCACAAGTATCATCCAGAGGCAAGTGGAAATTCCCTCTGGAGGCAGGCAGTTCCTTGATCATGAGGTTCAAGAGAGAGAGCAAGTTTCAGATGGTCCAGCTCTTCTCTCTCTGAGTTTTCATCATGGCTACTGCCCCTCCTCCTGGGCAGTCCTTAACTTATATAGACCTTATGACCTCATTTACCTGGTCCAATGGAGGCCAGCACCTGTTGGCTGCCAACCAACCAACCAATTTGAAATGCATCACTGGTTGCCAGATAGACTGGCATTGCTCAGAACAATAGGGAACCTAGTCCCCCCACCCAGGTATGTGATGCCAGTCACGTAGGCAGAGGGAGAAGGTTTCCCCCCTCCCTCAGGAATGTATTTAACTCAGGTTACCTAAAGAAATGGGATGTCTGCACTCTGCAGGGCCCATGTTAACCGAATTGTCACAGAGCAGAGTTTTTGGGGAGAGACAGAGGTGGCATTCTGCCACACTCCCCTCCCCCCTCCCCCCGCCACTTTAAAAGCTTGGGCACATGGCTTCACAGGTCTGTGGGTACAAGCGTGTTTTGTTTGGAAGGGTCCCCTTTCACACCTAAACAGAGACTACACAACACATAAGACTGGTCATAACAATATTACACATAGAACATCAAAACACATTGGGGAGCTCCCACTCCAGAGCTCTCTCAGGTGGGCCTAAGTCCATTTGACCCGCTACCCAGAGTCCTTTCACAACAGGGCATCTGCTATCACATTCTGGCCTTGATGTGTTCAATGGTGAAATTGAACTCTTGAAGCTTCCAGGCCCGTCGTTGAAGCTTGGCATTGGTGTTTTGCATTGCCTGCAGACATTGAAGTGGGGCACGATCTAAGAGGATGGTGAACTGCTGCCCCCACAGATAGGGCCTCAGCTTGTTCAGCACCCAGATGAGTGCCAAACACTCCTTCTCTATAGATGACAGATTCTGCTCCCGAGAGATTCACTTCCAGCTTAAGTAAACCACAGGATGTTGTGTCTCTTTGTGCACTTGTAAGAGTACAGCTCCTAGTCCTGAATCAGAGGCATCAGTGACTACGTAGAAGGGTTTATCATGGACCAGTGCCTTCAGAATCGGATGTTTGATCAGGGTTGCCTTTAGGGTGTCAAATGCTTCCTGACACCGCCGCTTCCAGACCGCTGGATCAGGGCTGCCCTTCTTGGTCAGCTCATATATGGGAGCTGCCATCGTTCCAAATCCAGGGATGAACCGCCTGTAATATTCAGTCAGGCCAAGGAAGGCCCTGACTTGCTTCTTGGTTTGTGGGGGTGGCCAGTCTCTAATGGCCTTGATCTTGTCCCACAAGGGAGCAATCTGACCTCCACCCACATGATGTCCCAAATACACCACTTCAGATAGTGCCAACTGGCACACTGGAGCCTTCGCAGTAAGACCACCTTGCTTGATCTTACCTAACATGGTGGTCAGATGAATCAGGTGCAACTCAAAGTCCTGACTAAAGATGGCAGTGTCATCGATGTAAGCCATGGCAAACTGCTCACATCCTTGTAATCAGTCTTTGAAAAGATGTGGGAGAGTTGTGCATACCGAAAGGTAAAACTGTAAACTCATATAATCCAACAGGTGTGGTAAAGGCAGACTTGGCTATGGTGTCTGGGTCCATTGCCATTTGCCAGAATTCTTTGGACAGATAGAGAGTAGTGATGACCTTGGCTGGGCCTAGGCCATCAAGCAAAGAGTCCATCCTGGACATAGGGTAAGCGTCAGGGGTGATAATACTGTTCTGCTTTCTGCAGTCCACACAGAACTGGATGGACCCATCCTGCTTCTAGATGAGTATCACCAGGCTGGTCCAGGAACTCATTGAAGGCCAAATTACCCCTGACTCTCTCATCTCTGCAATCTCCCGCTTTATTTCTTGCATCACCTTCGCATTAACTGCGTACGGTCTGGATCGGGTTGCCCTCCTCACTGCTCACAGATGTTGCATGGCTGATTGGCTTGGGTTTGTTGCTTAGCTTTGGGCAGTTAGGCCTGATGTGGTCAGGCTCCCCGCAGTTATAGCAACCCCTCTTTTCTGAACTGGGTGGTATGTCCAAATCTGGGGCTACCTTACGCTCAGCAGGAGGTGGCCCTCTCTTCCCTTTTGGGCCTGGCCCTCCCTTCTCTCCTTTGTTGAACCTGTTTTGTTCTTTCCCAAAGTAGGGAGGCTTTTGGTTCAGCCCCTGTCTATTTAGCAACAGATGGTCTGCAATTGTTGTAGCTTCCCAGATTGTTTTAGGGCCCCTATCCTTGACAAGGGTGTTAAACTCCCTTGGGCATTTGTAATAGAATTGGTCCAGCACCATAAGCATGTCCACCTCCTCCACAGTGGAAGCTTCAGCTCCCTTCTTACATTTCTGATATGAGTCCCATAGCAGGGCCCCAAATTTGTGCATGGTCTTTCCCGGCTGGGGATTAGCACTACAGCATTTTTCTCGGAAGTAATCTGGACCTAACTTAAACCTTACATGCACCACCTCTCTAAAGGTGTTGTGGTTATCTGCTGATTCCGAGGACAGGCTGTTCAGAACAACGGACATGTCATCCTCAACCAGAGCAGCCATATGTTTCATGAACTCTTCCTTTGGCAACTTCCATTGGCATGCTTGGTTTTCAAAGTTGCTTAGGAACACTTCCAGATCATTCCCGTCTTTGTAGTGAGAGATGCATAGGTTCATAGATGTTAGGGTCAGAAGGGACCTCAATAGATCATCGAGTCCGACCCCTTGCATAAGCAGGAAAGAGCTGGGTCTAGATGACCCCAGCTAGATGCTTATCTAACCTCCTCTTGAAGACCCCCAGGGTAGGGGAGAGCACCGGCCACTCTAACTTTGAAGAATTTCTTCCTAATGTCTAGTCTAAATCTGGTCTCTGCTGCCTTGTGGCCATTATTTCTTGTAACCCCCAGGGCCGCCTTGGTGAGTAAATCCTCACCAATTCCCTTCTGTGCCCCCGTGATGAACTTATAGGCAGCCACAAGGTCGCCTCTCAACCTTCTCTTGCGGAGGCTGAATAGATCCAGTTTCTCTAGTCTCTCCTCGTAGGGCTTGGTCTGTAGGCCCTTAACCATACGAGTGGCCCTGCTCTGAACCCTCTCCAGGTTATCCGCATCCCTCTTGAAGTGCGGCGCCCAGAATTGCATGCAGTACTCCAACTGCGGTCTGACCAGCGCCCGATAGAGGGGAAGTATCACCTCCTTGGACCTATTCGTCATGCATCTGCTGATGCACGATAAAGTGCCATTGGCTTTTTTGATGGCTTCGTCACACTGCCAACTCATGTTCATCTTGGAGTCCACTAGGACTCCAAGATCCCTTTCCACTTCCATGCCAGCCAGCAGGTCATTCCCTAGGCTGTAGGTGTGCTGGACATTTTTCCTCCCTAGGTGCAGCACTTTGCATTTCTCCTTGTTGAACCGCATTCTGTTGTTTTCTGCCCACTTGTC
>NW_005842155.1:1607413-1609195 GCF_000455745.1 Alligator sinensis | reverse complement strand
CGGGGCAGGAAAGAGCGCTGGGGTCAGATGACCCCAGCCAGATGCCTATCCAGCCTTCTCTTAAAGACCCCTAAGGTAGGGGAGAGCAACACCTCCCTTGGAAACCCATTTCAAATTTAGCCACCCTTACCGTGAAGAAGTTTTTCCTGATATCTAGCCTAAATCTGCTCTCTGTCAGTTTGTGACCATTGTTCCTTTTCACCCCAGGAGGCACCCTGGTGCATCTCTGATCCCTTGCTGTGTCCCCCTAATGAATTTGTAGGTGGCCACAAGATCACCTCTCAGCCTTCTCTTGTGGAGGCTGAAGAGGTCCAGGTCCCTCAGTTTCTCCTCATAGGGCTTGTCCTATAAGCCCCTAACCATACAAGTGGCCCTCCTCTGGACCCTCTTGAGTATATCAACATCCTTCTTGAAGTATGGTGCCCAAAACTGGATGCAGTACTTTGACTGCGGTCTGACCAATGCCGCGTAGAGGGGAAGTATCACATCCTTGGATCTATTCCTCATGCATTGGCTGATGCATGATAAAGTGAAGTTAGATTTGCTGATGATTTCGTCATACTGATGGCTCGTGTTCATCTTGGAGTCCACTATAACTCCAAGATCCCTTTCTGCTTCTGTGCCTCATACTTGAGCTTCTAGCTGCAGCTGGTATTTCCAGAAATCCCACTCAGAGGATAGCCCCTCGGGGCCCCCAGTGGGTTCTGGATGGACGCACGGAGGTGATCTTGCGGCCTGGTCATTATCACACAGGATCTTAATCAGGTCTTCTCTCTTTTGCTTCTTTCTCACTGGAAGGCCTCTCTCTTTCATCATCTCTTTCAAGTCGGCCACCATCATGTGCTCAGACTCATCAGCCATCCTACACTGTCCAGCTGACCCGATGCCAAATTAGAGATTGTTTGCTCAAGGGTTTTCAGTGACTCTATTCCCTTTCCCAAAGTATGCCTTCAATACAGCAAATTGTCACATCCCATGGCTACCGCCACGTGTGGTGGGCCAGTAGGGGGTGCTCCTATGCTGATCTATCCACCTCACTGCGCTCAACCACCTTCCAGACTTCAAGTGCCTCCCTGGGGGTGCCTCATGTCTGGCCAACCCCCTTCCTGGAGCACCCCCTATGGGCCCGCCACACTCCCAACACTTCTCCTGATGAGTCAGACCACATGTGCTGACTTCATGTTACCTGTGATGGTAAGGTTTGCCCCAGCTCCACAAAACCATGATGGGAAATGTGGAACCCCCAAGGGGAAGCGGGGAATAAAAGGGGAAGCAGGGGAGCCAAGACCACCACAGGCCAACCTCCTGTAGTCATAACCCTCTCTCAGGTCATTATGGCCAAGAAGCTCACAAAGGGGTTGGGGCTTGAGGGAGAGGAGGATGAATTGCCTAATTTGGACCCCCCTCCCCGCGCCCTTCCCTGCTGAAGCCTGGAGCCCAGCTAAGGCACCAGTTCCCCCTCCACACCAGCTTTTGGGCACTTAATAAAGCATGTCCCATTGAATTGGATCAGAAATTTGTGTAATTGACACGACCTTGCCATTTCTTTCAAGGTCATGATGTGCTCCATGGGAGATTAGAGTCTAAACATAGATAACCTGAGCACTTATGTGTAAATAGCTCCCCCTCCTGCCAAAGCACTCACAGAAAGGCATTGATAGCATTTGTTGAGCTCAGTGGGCAAAAGGGTAAACAGCAGTTTTGGCAGAGAGCACCCTGGGTCAGGGACAAGAGATACGAGACAGCTATGTCTGACAACTACTACAGTCTCAGTGCAGCAGG
>NW_005842155.1:1604631-1607383 GCF_000455745.1 Alligator sinensis | reverse complement strand
GGCCTCCCTCTTTCCCGCCCAGGCCAGGAAAGGGACACATGTAATGGAAGGATTCTGTGTGGGAACCATCATCTCAACCACTTGGCTCTCGCTGCCAAGATGACTCCCAGCTTGCACACCTGGATAGGGTGGCAAGTGGCCCAACAGCACTTTTTTCCCTCCCCCCGATCCAATCCATGGGTGAAATCCAATGGGTGCCAGCTAATTCTGATTCTCATGGCATTGGCACTCGCTGCATTGACCTCTCAGGGCAAACCCAACCTCCCTCTTGTGATCATGGGCCCATCCCAGCCCTGAACCTGTCCCATCTCCTGTCCCCTGTCCCACCCCCTCCACCCCCACTCCTGCAAACTAAGCTCCCCCTTGTCTGCATGCTCTACATCTTTGCATGGAAGGCCAGTGCCCAATGGCTGGCATGGGGCCTCCCAGTGGAGGGGTGGATAAATTTGGGCCACTGGGCTTTGCTGACAAAGCTCCCCAGTGACTACTTGGCCTGGCAGGCTAGTGGGCCACCCTTTCTCCCCAGTTCTGAGTGCTCCTGCACCCCTTTGGGACTGGCCTAGAACTGCCTGGGGGGCCTGCACCTATGGGATGACAAACAAAACCCGGACATCTGGGACATGTGCGCGCACACACACACAAAACCCAGGTGCCTAACACACGCTCACACACACGCACTTGGCAGGCACAGGGTGCAGTGGGTGGGCATGTGCAGGACAGCTGGCTGATGGCTCATAGCCATGATAAGCTGCTGCTGCATCATGTCAAGGTGTGTGGCCATGATGTTCCTGGCAGCCAATCAGGGGTGGCTTGGCCTTTTCATTCTGCTCAGGAGTCTTCAGCAGCCCAGGGAGCCCATGGGGCACACTGGGAGGTGTGCAACAGCTCCTACCACCTGCTGCATTTGGACGGTGCAGATAGGCTCTGAGCCCCCCACAAGAGCTAACATGTGTTCTGCTTCTTCCCAACTTAAATGGGGGTGCTTAAATTAAAGCTCAGAAGTTAGAGTGCTTCTGCTATGGGCTTCTTGAATGCCTGTACTTAGCCTTAATGTTTGGAACATGGGACAGAAAGAGGTCCCCCAGGCCATCAAGTTCCCTGCATTTGTCGGCAATTTAGTGTCCAAAATGGTCTGCAAGATCATACATCCCAATCCCTCTTACATACCACAGCTACAAAGCATCCTACAACATGCCTCAGTTAGAGAGAAGGGGAGTCACAGATACTGCCAAAATACAAATCCTACAACACACCATAAAAGATGTACGAGTTAAAAAGCAGGGGAGACAGGAGCTTTGCAAATGTTTCATTAGGGGTTAAATTTAGGACAATTTAGCTAACTTGTATAGATACAGCTGCATCCTAAGAGCTTGCACATTGCCCTCCTTTTTAAACTGGCTGCAATGTATGTTTGTCCATATCCTCCCTCACCCATCCTCCTAGACCTTCTTTGTACTTGTTCCTGTTTAAACTTGTCTTGATAACAGTAATTAGGGACCTACTCAAATTGTGATTTCACAGATTTTGTAGACTGCAAAAATCAGGCGATGTCCATGAAATCCAAGGGAAAAAAAACCTTACTAAAAATAAAATGCTGGCTCCCCAGTGGGAGTCAGTAGTCCTCATGGCCTTTGTGGCCGCACACCCTGCCAGGAGGGAAGGAAAAGGGGGGGCTACTGGGACAAAAGGGAGCAGGCAAGATGGTTACCACTCCCACCCCTTACTGCTAATTGGCTGAAAGGGCTGCCTTTTTGTGCCCCTGCTCCAGTGGAAAAGAGCAAATGGATAGCTCTCTCCAATCAGTGGCGGGGAGCGGGACCCTACCACAATAAACCCGTGAAAATGGTGGCTGGCTGCCTCCTTGATTTGAGTAGACCCCTAACAATAATCTATTTTTTCTTGGGTGACTAGGAGATTACTTTAATCTTGACATATAACGATTTAGAAAATGCTAATGCTGTGGCATTATTCATTGGCAGGACCACCATATAGGGATGGCTGAACCAACACTGACAGTAGTATCATCACTATCAATTCTAGTATGAAAAAAGTGGAAGGCCAACTTCTAGTCAATCTAGGCAGCTTATGTGCTTTAGCCATAATTTTTTGAAGTGCTATTGTCTCACAGTATGAATGAATATTTAAGCTACCATTATATATTAGTCCTTTGCATTTATGCATACATGAATAACACCTTTTTGAAGTGCTGAAAAAAATCCAGATTCAAGATGTAATGGGGGAAACCTTCATTTATTCTGACACAGAATCTTCCTTAAATTATTGTGGTCATTAGAACCATGTGTTACTCGAAAATGAGTTTTAGCTAGAACCTATCCATAGGACAGATTAGTTGCATGCTTCTTTATACCATGCCTTCACCCTATTACCTGAACAAGGCATGTTATAGGATAAACATGGCTAGCTTTAAAAATAAGAAACATTTTTATGTGCTGTTTTGTATCAAGGAGTTCCTTATGAGAATTCTACCTTACTACCACAACTCTTACTTTATGTTCATTGAATGACATATGTACTACCACTTCAAGCAAGAGGAAAATACAATAAATTATCATAGTTTCTCTAATAATTTACTATTTACTATTGATAACTTTCTCTTTTAGCAGGAGAAATTCTGATGCAGAATTTCATTTAGAAATAACAATGCAGTAAATGCTTTTGTTCCTTGGACTGACTGAACCTGAAATAGCATTTTGCATCTGCTAATCTTAGCAAAAATGTCTGTGGTTCAGCA
>NW_005842155.1:1589203-1604619 GCF_000455745.1 Alligator sinensis | reverse complement strand
CAGCAGGGAATTTGATTTGGCCCTTTTGGCTTTCTTCAATCTTTAACTACTTTTGTCTGGTGGAAGCTTTGACTTTGTTTGAACTTCTGTCACTTACATAAGCACATTGCTCAATCGCACATCTTTTCACAGCAGTTAGTGATAAAAACTGCCAAAACAAAGCCTCGTGTATATTAAGGTCACTGTATTTTATCACTTAGTGTTATCTTACACGGTGAGATACTGTAATTGAATTGACCTGTCTAGCATTTACTTCACTTGAGCGTGTTGTCTTTCTGCATGATGATCTATTTATTTGTGTAAGTATGAGCTCTTGCCACTATATTATCTGACTGTTTCCCAAAGAAAACTGTTATGCTCCACTAGTTAAATATGGGTGACATTTTTCTGAGAACTAAAGAAGTTTTAATTCTTTCAAACCAACTCACTACAAAACTGCATATTACATGAAACTGCTAGTCTATTTTTTATGCTAAATGCTCCCCACCAAATACATTTTGTAGGAATCTATCTTTCACGTGAGACACAAAATCAAGATGCTGGCCACCTGGGGTCACTGTGAATCTTCTGGTATTTCTCAGAGAAGTTTGTTAGCCTAGCCAAATCTCACTTGGGATTTTGAGTCCTTAAATTCCTTCTTTCTCATTCAAGAGTATACATTACTTCTTCTGTTTCTGCTAAAAAAATATTATGTACTTTACATTGTTAACTGGCTAATTCATTGCACCCCAGAAGTAATATTAGAAAGGTGAGTGAAACATCCTTAAAAATATAACCCAAGTATCATTTGTAAGGCATTTTGAGATTTGGGGCACTGCCTAAATGTAAACCATACCTAATGTTTAATGACTATCATTACCAGGATCTCATTTGTGCACTAGCAGAATACTTTCCTGATCAATTATAAGGGTGTACATAAATTATCTTAAAAGGGAAGCGTGATTCTCACAGACTGTTTCTTGTTGTTCAGTTACAGAACTGGGACCTTAGCCTACAGCTACATTTCCAGCTCTGCCATAGACTCGACCCTTGCAACCTTGCCATTTTGACTACTCAGTCTCTCTGAGGAAGATTTTCAAAGACAACTAAGCACAATTACAGGGGTGTAGGTTGTAGTCATATTGGTCTAAGGACATAGGCAGACAATGTTCCTTGGGTAAATCTGATATCTTGTATTAGACCAACTCAAATAGTTGGAAAAATTCTTCTTTGTAACCTTTCCTGTACAAACCCAACCTTGCCATTTTGACTACTCAGTCTCTCTGAGGAAGATTTTCAAAGACAACTAAGCACAATTACAGGGGTGTAGGTTGTAGTCATATTGGTCTAAGGACATAGGCAGACAATGTTCCTTGGGTAAATCTGATATCTTGTATTAGACCAACTCAAATAGTTGGAAAAATTCTTCTTTGTAACCTTTCCAGTACAAACACCCTTTGTCAGGCTGAAGAAACATCTGCAGTTGGTGTGTGCTCTTCCTGGATGGAATGAATAGTAAAGAAGCCAGAGGCTGGTCTGCATGCAAGCAAGGCAATCAATGGCCGTGTGTAGACACAATGAGGGGCGTGTGCGCACAACACTTTAAAATGGGCTAAATGCTTTTGCACTGCTGTAATGGTGTTGGTGTTTGCATGCCTCAGTGGCATATTGCGAATTAATTCCAGCCGCTGTAGGAAATTTGTCGGTGTAATGCACCTTAAATGACTAGGGGCTCAGCAAACTAAAACACCGAGGAGGAGTTTCTTTGCAACTCCGAGGAGGAGTTTTAGTTTGCTGCCCTATGTCAGGATATCACAGGATATGGACACAGGGCCTGGCGTCCTGATGGGATCCACTTGCCTTGCTGGTACCAGGGCTGGCGTCAGTCAGCGGAATCGGGTCAGGCTCCTGCTCTGTTATCTCGCCTGCCATGTCTTTGATGATTTTAATTAAACTCAGGAGGGTGATGGTTTCCCTGACCCAAAGCTGGCTGACAGTTATTCAGTTGGATGGTGCGACCAGGCAAAATAAAGGAAAAGAAAAATAAAGCAAAAAACCCCCCCTCAAAAATCCCAGCAACATCTGCTCTGTCTCCTTCTTTGTTCACCTTCTGAATTTCTCGATCATGACTCCAGCGATCGAGCGTTCTTTTTTCTTCACTCCCCATTAATTGCTGTCTCACCAGCTTAATCGAACACCAGCCACAGTCAATTAATGCAAAGCCATGGTTTCTGCTCTCTCTCTCTCTCTCTCTCTCTCTCAGCTCCTCTGAGCTCTGAAGACCCAATAGGTCTTTTGCCCCGTTCCTGCGGACTTCAGTCCTGGGCCACAGGAGAGTGGTTTCCCTCGCTGCTGCCCCTGCTAACTCTCTTCTACGCCTCCCCCTCTTCTTGCCACTGCCTGCCACCAGAAATAGCTCCCGGCAGCGTAATTGAACCAATTCGGTTCACCCGGTGAGTTGATAATGCTCCGTGGGAGTGGATCGGGAGATCCCTCCAGAGCATAGCCAGGCTGCAATGGCCAACCGGATCTTTTCATTCAGGGCTCTCCACGCAGCAGGTACTCCTGGCCTTCCCACATACCTTCCCCTTCAACTCGCTGTTAGGCGGCTCTCCATCGGGAAGTGGCAGGGATGCCTCTGCCTCTAAGCAGCCTTGTTCCCCTGACTCTTCTTCTTTGTAGCATCTTGAAAAAAATCTGCACCCATATTAGTTCTCCCAGGTTTGTACTCAATATTAAAATGGAAAGGTTGCAATATCAGTGCCCACCGGGCAATGCGTGCATTGTCCATCTGTTTGGTTTTAAGCCACCTCAGTGGGGCGTGGTCAGTTATACGGGTGAACTCGCACCCCAGCAAATAGTATCAGAAATAATTAATGCCTCACTTAATGGCTAGGCATTCACACTCTACCGTAGCATACCTTCTTTCTGTTGAGTTCAACTTCCGGCTGGTGTAGGCTACCGGTCGGGGAATTCCATCAATCTCATGCGAAATGCCTTATTGGAGGCATCCGTCTGTAGGATAAAAGGTGACTCAAAGTCCAGTGTTTTAAGTACTGCGTCTTCACAGAGGGTGCTTTTTGTCTTCTCAAATGCCTGTCTACTTACGGCATTTTACTTAAGGGGGCCTTTACCTTCTCCTTGCAACAAATCAGTTAAGGGGGCTGTTATTTCTGTGAATTGGGGTATAAATCATTGATAATATCCTGCAAGGCCTAGGAACGCCCTCAGTTGTTTGCGACTCTGGGGTGGTATATAATGACATAAAGCTATCTTATCAGCTAGAGGTCGAATCTGTCCCTGACCCACCATAAACCCCAGATACTTTGTTTCAGCCTTACCTAATACACACTTCTTTGCGTTGGCCATCAGCCCAGCTTGACGTAATTCCCATAGTAAACCCTTTACTGCTTCCAAGTGTTCCTCCCAACTTTGTGTATAAATTATAATATCATCTATGTAAGCGGCTGCATACTGCTGGTGGGGGGCTAACACCCATTCAATCAACCTCTGAAAGGTTGTCGTGGCCCCGTGGAGCCCAAAAGGCATCTGCCTAAATTCATATAAGCCCCACGGTGTGCCAAATGCCGTCTTAGCCATATCTTCCCTTCTTAACAGTACCTGCCAGTACCCTTTTGCCAGGTCCAGGGTTGAGATGAACCTATCCTGTCCCACTTTCTCCAGCAATTCGCTAATCTGGGGCATAGGGAAGGCATCAAAGTGGGATATGGCATTGACTTTCCTGAAGTCCACGCGCAGCCATAATGACCCATTGGGCTTAGTTACGGTCACAATGGGGCTATGCACAATGGAACTCCTGAATGATGCTTTATTTTAACATTTTCTCAATTTCCTCATGGATTGCCTGGTATCTGTGGTATGGGATTCTTCACCACTTCTCTCTCATGTTCTGCCCACCCGGGGTTATTATCTGATGCGTTATCCCTTTGGCACACCCTGGAATTTCGCTAAAAACATCCTGAAATTCCATTGCCAAATCCTTCAGTTGACCCTGTCGCCGGGTACTCAGTTGGGCCCCAACCAGGACCTCCACACCCCTTTTATTCTGATCTAGGTCTGCACCCAAATCCCGACCAAACTCCTCATCCAGGGGGAATGAATCATTCAACAAACCCTCCTGCTCCCTCCATTCCTTGAGCAAATTAATGTGGTATATTTGCTTCTCCTATTTATGACCAGGTTTAAAAACCACATAGTCAACAGGGCCAGCTTGCCTAACCACCTCAAAAGGACCTTGCCAACATCTCAAAAATATATTCTCCATATCCAGGAGTAGCATCAAGACCTTCTGGCCTACTTGAAAACCCCTCTCCTGAGTTTTTTTTATTGTAATAGGCCTTTTGGGTTCTTGCATCATCCTCAAGTGTTCTTGTGACAACTCCCCCACTCTCTGTAACTGTTGTCTTAGTTCTCTTGCATACTCCACATGACTAGCACCCTCCTGGGGCATCTCCTCCCAACCTTCCCTGACCAAATCCAATATGCCCCTCGGGCGGTGCCCATATACCAGATCAAATGACGCACACCCCAAAGACACTGTGGGGACTCCCATGCCACAAACAACAATGGTGGGTGTGAGAGGGGAGGCAAAAGCCCCCCCAACATGTCCCAGGACCCCTCCCAAAGAGCCCCGGTACTTACTGCAGTGAAGGAGACAAGCAGCAGCTGCAGGGAAATGCTGACACAGGCTCAGCAGTTCCAGAGTTACCTGAGCCTGTGAATCGGCGAGCCCCAGGGGCAGGGCCTCAGAGAAGCGCAGCTTCTCAAAGAGCAGCTGGGGAAAGAATCAGCTGGCTGGGGAGACAGGAGCAGCACGCTGGCCAGGAGTTGCAGGCAGCGGAGCCAGGCAGTGGCAGTCCTGAGCGCAGGGAAGGAAGCTCAAGCGTCAGCCGGGGAAGCCCGGCTGCAGGAACAAGGAGTCCGGGCTCGGGGAGCTGAGGGTCACCGGAGAGCCACAGTGGGGAGAAGCAGTTCTCCATTGCAAGTCCAGGCCAAGCCACAGCTGTGTCGGAGAGCTCAGGTACTGCGGCAGGGAGGGGCAACGAGCGATGGCTAAACCCTACGGGCAGCCCCGTGAAGAGGGAGGAGTAGGCGGCGGCTGCATTGGAGCCCTACGGGGAAGTGGCAAGTACCACCAAGTGGTGGGACCAGGAGTGCTTAGCTCCTAATCAGCTGGGCACTGAGAAAGCACACGGAGAGACGGACAGATTCCCTCTCCCATCCCAGGGGACAGAGGGGTCCTGGGAGCCAGAATCCCAGGCGCCCGTCGGCAGATGCCGAACACCTTTTTCAGTTGAGAATTATCCTAAATTACAGTAACCCCAGGCCGGGGCAGGTTTAGTTGCTTGAAAGTTGATCCGAAGACCAGGGATCGACTAGGGAGAGCTTGACGGCCAGAAAGACCTGACCCAAGTCAAGGTGGGTAACGTGGATGAGAAGAGATCATCCCAGGGAAGACTACAGGGAGCAGTGCCTTCCCAGGCTGTGGATGTGGTAAGGGTGGGGTAAAGGGGAGGTTTGCAGCCCCACGAAGAAAGACCAGGGTCAAGAACCATTTGGGCCCACCAACAGGGAACTGCCTCCCCATCAATTAACATCAAAGATGTGGCAGGCAAGTAGGGGCAGTGCCCGAAACCATCTAGGTGGCCCCAGGGTGCAGTCTCACCCTGACGTCGTTAGGGAACAAGGCACCGACCATGGGCCAAAGCCTTACAACACCTACCAGTGACAGTGGGATCATAAGGTCCCATTTACGAGGCTCAGCTTGAACACACCACACCGATGCAGCATGTTCTTTAGTGTCCCATTAAACCTCTCCACCAGGCCGTTGGTTTGAGGGTGGTATACAGCCGTTCACAGCTGGTTGATCTGCAACACTTCACACAGATTCCAAAGAGAATATTTGAAAGTCAGAGAGAAGCAGATACTTGCAAAAATTCCTCCCTCACCCTGTGCCTCAGTTTTCCATCTGAAAATGTAAAATTGGTACAATTGTACATTCTTGCCTTTCAGTGGTGCTGTGAGACTAAATTCATTCATACTCAGCTATTATAGTTATGATGTAGTTTATATAAATCACCAGGTGGTCTACAGCAGAACATATGTCTGCATAAAGCTGAGGTGCTGACTAAGCTGAAAGAAACTAGAATTACATCAGTAATTGTTAGAAATAAATAAAAAGTCACAAAACCTGTGAATTTTCATCCCAGTGCTAAAACTAATTGCATAGGATGAAAGTGCGAAATATACATAATGCATCTCAACTGCTTGTATTTTTGGTGCTGTCATCACACACCTCCTTTGCTTTCAAAATGTTTGTTGCCTGAATTGTTGCTGTTCTGGTTAAATGTTTTTATTGTCTTTGTAAAATCTCTTAATAGTAACACAGAACATAAGAAAATATACTGCAGGGAAAACATGCTGAATGGTCAGCAGCACAGATTAAAGGCTATTTTGTAATTATTTTTTATCTCTAACCAGATTAAATGTCTTCCACTGGAAATTTGGGAGGGAAGAAAAGTGGTAATACATGAATTAATTTTACAGCGTGTCAGAAAATGACTGGAATCTACAAGAAGCTTAATTTCTTGACAGTGGAAAGCTATCACATAAAGGAGGTAGGAGTTATGGCCTAGAAACCCTATGCCCAAGAGTACACAGGGAACTGCGGAGCTTATCTTCGTAGGGAAATTAGTGCATAGTAAGCTAAGGTGTGCATTTGCAGTACTCTAGCTAGTCTGCACTCCAACACATGGACAGTTGGTGCACACTGAGATTGAAGTAAGGCATATCACACAAAGATGTTCTTGGCTTGTATAAATTGTCCTCACAAAAAGTTGATGCAAAGTAGCTAGCACACTGTAAATCATACCTTAGCTTTTTACCCATTAATCTTGTTAAGTACACAGGCCCTTAACAAAGCTGCCTTTCTGCAGCGTTCCCCAGACATATGTATCTTTTACACGTACATTCTGGAGGCAGGCAGACATTAGCGGGCCTGCTTTCCATGTCTTTGCTCCCAGAGGCCTGTGAGGATGCTCATAGGGTACATCCAGACCAGAAAGATGTTTTGTAAATTGTAATTATATAATACAAATGTTAAGTGCCTCAAAACACCCTGTGTAGTAGATACAATTTAACACCTCTGATATCATACTAGGGCTTGCCTAGAAGTTTCCTTCTAGTTTATTTTGTAAAGAATAAGAAAATCTTGATCTAACTGATTTCCAGTAAACTTGAATTTGCTAACTCAACATTTTTCCAGGATATAAATATGCAACTTATTCTGAACAAATACCTTTATAATAATGGTCTTACTTCCTGATTTCTTATTACCTATATAGTTTCTTCTTGTTATCATTTCAAAAACTGTGATTCTCAACCCTGGGATTTTGGATATAGGGTAAGAGTACCTGCAGCTTCTGTAGTACATTTTCCCCTCAGTCCAGCCATGGTCCTGAAGGCATATTTTCATCAGCAGTGAATTGCAATGTATTGTGCTGTAGCTTTTGTTGTGGCATAAGAACAATAAGCTTTATACTATCTATTTGTATTTGATGGAAATGCTAGAATGACTTCACTAAAGCTTAACATAAATAATAAGTCCAAAATTCCTAGCATGGCTGAAACCAAAATGGTTGACATAAATTCAAAGGCAGCACCATCCCAGCAGCTGTCATTGAAATATGCTCTTCAAAAAGTCTGAAAACTGATGGAGGAAAAATACTGCTGAGCTCAGAAACTACTAAGTATCTGAAAGACAGTCTCAGTGGTGGTGTAACGGGCTGCATGACTCAGGAATTGCAGCTGCAAGCCTGCTCTGGAGGACTGAGCCAGCTGACAGAGATAATTAGCTGGCTCTGTGGAAGTTAAAAGGCTCCCAGAAAGGAAATAGGAGAGGAGGAGGGTTGGTTTTTGGATGAGTTTTGAGTACTATGCTAGTATTCTCTCTCCTGGGGTTGCAAGAGACTGGAGCAGCTCTGGGATGCTGAGAGACTGGGTTGCTGGTGTGAAGCTGATAGAGAAGGAAGAGGGCAGGTGAGTGGTGGTGCAACTAAGCCTGGAGGCCTTCTTCAGGTCTGGAAAAAGACCCACTACTTCAAGTGTTTGTTTTACTGTTTGTTTACATGGATTCATGCTGAAAGGGAGTATGCCCTGGGGAAACTGAGACTGATGGTACCTAAATACAGTAAATTGGGTAATCTCCAACCTGCTACATGTAGCTTTAAGTCTCCTTATCTCCCATAAAATCCATAGCACAAGTAGGTGACCTAAACTAGATGCTTCACTCTTCCAAAAAAAAGGCTTTTAGCATTAGATGAAATCTTACAGTAGCTACTATGGTCCTGCTTGTCAGGTGAAGGGCATTTGTCAGCTTCCTTTACAAATATGCACTCTTCCACCTAAATATAGGATTTTTCTGGTATATTGTCAATAGTATTTAAAGTGATGTGTGTGTGTGTGTGTGTGTGTGTGTGTGGACACAACTTGAAAATCTTGTTTGCTACTGGAGACTGTCTTTGTGTATTTGTCATACTGTAAACTCCACTTTAAATATGGGGTTTGGTTGCTTTCTCCTTGAAATCTTCTGCCTCTGAGCTAGAATAGTCAGCATGAGAACAAGGCTGGCCCAGGAGGATCATTAAACTGTAACGATAATCCATTTAAATAGACAGTTCCTCATCGAAAAGTTATCACACAAGACAAATAAATAATTCAAGTCTGAATTTGTAGGAGCTAATTAAGCAACAGACCACCTGAGGAGGGACTCTTATTTCCTCACTAGCCTGCTCAGAGGGTCATCAAACAAATGGCATTGGAGGCTATCTAAGAAAAAGGGTCCTAGAAGCTATGTCTTAGTGGTTGATCAATCACTTGTTCTCACTTGTATGCAATCAGAAGCTATATGCAGTAAGGGAGACTCCAGCACAGCCTGGAGGACTTTAACCTAAAGGATGCTCACAAATGGTGAGAGGATTGAAACGGAAGTTCACATGGATGTTTAACACTGTGTACTGCATGTGTTATCCAATATAAAAAGCAGTTTGTTTTGCAAACTTTAAAAAGCCTGTTGTATGTAGTTCAAGTGCTGCATGTCCCTTCAACCTAAAATGTCTAGAAGGCTGGAGCCCTGGAAGAAGACTTGCTTAAGTAACTAGATCCCAGAGATTTTAATGGTATCTGGGTATTTAACTGGCAATTTAAATCAACAGGGGTTAAGTTCTTATGCCTTTTAAGTATCAGATTGCCATGTATATGGAGGGTCAGCCCTAGACCTGAACACAGTTGCATGACAAAAAGGTAATATGGAGCTTGTGCCAGGGAAGCCAAAGCAAAAGGCACTACTGGAGCCAACTCCAACTTGGGAAGCCTGAAATATGTAAGTATAGTATGGGGGAGGGTGCAAACACAGCGGTCTGGTAGGTGAGCACAAGCAGAACTTTACCTGATTTATGACCACTTTTACCAGCAAATACCCAAAAGGAATAGTACTTTAATTGCAAAAGAACTGGGTTAACAAATCATCCATTAAAATTAGATGGTTCTGGATTAAGTTATTGCAGCCTGGAACATACCAGGTCTCGTGCAGATAAGCCTCTTGTACACCAAGTTTTTGTGCTAATCTGGGTCAGGAGAAGTGAGTACAATCCAGGTCCAGGCAAGATCAAGAAGTTGGGCCAAGAACTAGGCCCTGGGAGCCAGAAGATCAGGCAGGGTGCAGAGTCAAAGGGCAAACTAGGATGAGTAGCCAAGAGATCAAACAGACAGCAGTTGCAGAACATGAGCCAGAAGAAACAGCAAGGCAGTGTAGGATCAGACTGAGCCCTGTCACCCAGACATGCTCTGTTCCTGTGCAGGGCTTTACATGGAGGAAAGAGGGTGGATGGCTAGGCCCTCATGAAGAATTCCAGCTCGCCTCACCCAGTTCAAATGGTCAACTACAGGGTAGCAAGCTGGGATGGGTGGCTGTACCAAGCAGGCCAAGGCCCCAGGTTTGAGCCCATGGCCTGACAATTGGGTTCCTTACTTATTTAAATCGACATTTAGATGGATATCTAGGTTTAGCATTCAAGTTTGAAGACCATCCCCCATCCTTATCCCCTTCAGTTCATAAACATGCAATAGATACTTCTGTGTAGGTTCATTTGATTGCAGAACCTTGAATGAGACCATGGAAGTGCCAAGTACTACCACTGAAACAACAAGGACCATGATCTCTTTGGTGTAGAATTAATTTCTTTAAATAGAAAGCTGTGAACTCTGGAAAGCAGAATTCTGTGTTTTGTTCTGCTGTAATTTTTTGCATGCCCTTGAGCAAGTTTCTTATGCTCGGATCCTCTTGGGAACTAAGTGCTTAATAGGAATTGGATTCATGAATAACTTTTTGGACAGCTAGACCTCTGTCTGTAATTGCCCTGCTCCTGAATTGGGGAGATAATGATAATGTCTCTGTCACTGAAGGGTGCTGCAAAGATAAGTACCATAGTATTTATTTTATCTTATTTTTTTGCATGCAACATGCACCTTTCTCAGCCCCTACTGTAAACTTGGGATGCATTTGCTAAGTGGGGAAGTGCTTTTCTCACTGGAAAAGCAGCAAACCTAGAGATATGTGCACCATGCAGATGCTAGGCTGCTGCCAAGATGGCTAAGTTCTGTTTGAACCCTCTCGCAGTGGTAGCTACTGGCTGAGCATTATAGTTTGTGCCTGCCAGCAAATGAGCTGCTAGTAGTATCCCGATGAGGCCTGTGATGTGGAAACATGTTATGTTATTTTTAGGAACTTATGTAAAAAGCTTCTTGCAGTAAAGAGCTAACAGTCTTGTTACCACCTTTTACAAGGGACTCCGGGGCCTAACCTTGTGTGACAGTATGTGCTCCTGGCAACATAGTGTCCAGGAAGTATGGCATCCCAGGAGAGGTGAAGCAGTAAGAATTTCCTGACATGGCAGAATTTTTTTTCCTAGGATGCCACAATTCCTGGAAAGTCTGTGTTGCCAGGAAGACCTGCTCTGTCATGTAGTTGGTCATGACACGAAAAAAAGGTGGTGTGGAGCTTGCACCCTCTCTCCGCCCAGTCTATCTGGGGGTTGCCCCTCCCCTCAACTCTCCTGCCATGACTTGAATGTTAAACGCACATTAAGAGGAGTCTACAGTGGAGATCTTATCTCGGATGGGCCTCCTGATAGACAGTGGTACTCGCAGTCGTCTGACGCGGTGTTCCATGGGGCTCCGCCTCCCCTACATCCCGTCCACGCGCCAGCCGCTGGGTGATGCGTTACAGATGTTTCCTGGCCTCGTATGACGGCCTCAGACCAGTTCTCTGGGTTCCGATCGCTCTCCCTCCCTTCTTGGAGAGAGTTCTCTTTTCTATGGAGAGAAGAGGGACAAAACCAAAAAAAAAAACAAAAAAAAACTCCGAGTCAGGAGGAGCTGCAGGGTTATCCCCCTTATTCCAGCTCCCTCTCGGATCCTCAGCTGTTTCCTCTCCCCTACCACAAGCAGGGAGCTCCCTTGCCTCCTGAGTGTAAGCAGCTTCAGGAGGCTGAGAGAGTACCTCTGCTTGCACTCCTTGTCTGCCTCCCGCAGAAGGCTTAAAGCCCTTCCCTGAGCTGCCTGCTTGAGTCTCGCAAGCTGGGTCCTCTCCTTCCTGTGCCAGAGCTCGCCTCACGAGCTGCCAGCCCGTGCTCTCTCTTCCTCTCCCCACTCCACCGGCGTTTTTAAATCTTCCCGCAGTGGCCGATACGGCTGCTGGGATTGGCTCAGCTGTTCCCCTCGCTGGGAACAGCTGATGCCACAGCTGGCGTAATACCGGTTTGTGCGGCTGCAGCCGCGAACATGGCTCCTGCTGCTCTCCGGAAGGTACTTACGCCCCTCTGGGGGTTTGCTCTCAGGGTCTGGGGTTTGCAGGCTCTCTTCTCTCTCCCTCGAGAGCCTGTGGGGGCACCTCGCCACCACAGATGGGTTTTGGTTTCTTCCCCCCCCCCCCAGTGTTCTGACTTCTAAAGACTAGGTGCGTGTATTATTTTGGGGCATATTATATGCAAGAAAATAGGGTATATGAAGACTGAAATGCTCACATACTATGATAACAAAGGTGATAGCCTGTATATTTCTCTTTAGTTTGTATAATTCCTACCAAAAAGCCTTTATAGCTCTCATCCATGTTTATGTCCTAGGTTCTTTTCTTTCATAGGCAATTGGTGCCTCCTGAGTCGGGGGGGCACTTGCCCCGCAGTGGAAGTCAGCCTGATCCTGCTGGCCAGCGGGGAGGGTTGCTCATGCCCGATCCTTCCAAGCATGCCGCTGGCACTTCTGGGTCAGCCGTGGAGGCACTGCTTCTCCTGGTGCATTCCCCGGCCAGCGCTCTCAGAGGGTGCACGTATACCCCCTATGAATTGCCACTATTTTCTCTTATGAAATGTAAATGAGACAATTGGGCTGCAATGAGAATTTGAATGAGGTTAATTGATTGACATACAATATGACAACTGACATCAGTCCAACAGAAACTAACCACCTCTTTGATTTGTGGCAACAAATATGGAAAAAGTTCTTAAAAATGCCATAAGTTTCTAGGTGCTCTAACACAGGTGAGCATTTTAAATGTCTCATGATATAATGGGATTTTGAAAAGTAATGTTTGTTTGTTTTCTTCTTTTTTCCCCAAGAGAATATTATTACATGTATTCTAACAGGTATTTTGCTGCTGGGACGGGGGGAAAAACCATGATTCCATTTATTTGCCTCACCCTCACTCTTGAGTACTGGCCCCAATCCAAATTTGAGAATACTGGAGGTACCAACTCTGTTATAGCTTTAGGGCTGTACTTCACTTGCCTCTTATGCATGGCATAGCCTGTAAAACAGGTTTGTGTGTCCTAAAGAGAACCCAGGAGGGCTTCAAGATCATCTGAAATTCTGAGGACTGGCTGTCTGGATCGTAGTGAGTTTCAAGGGCATAAGTGTCAGGCAATAAAGAAGGGACTGATACTCCTACTGATTTCCATGGAGGAAGTTCCTGAAGCTTCCTGCAATACACTGGGCTAACATGTTGGCATTAATATGCAAACCCCCCCCACATGTTTGAACAATGGAAGAAAAAGAGCAATAAAGTTCAGAAGCACTTTGACTTAATCAAGCTGTATTTCAGAAAGTTTGACCTCAAACTGCCTAAGGGCTGCCAAAACATGAAGTGCTGCCCAAAAGCTCTATGTAAAATTAATTGCAAGATAAACAGTGCCATATCCTTTCCCTAAGGTATCAACCAATGAAGGGCCACGTCTCCAACAAGCTGGCCACAGAGGAGAAACCTTTTTTTGTAAATGGGGCACAGAAAGGGAAACGCCTAGATGTGTGGTCCTCGGACGAAGGTAAAGATTCAAATAAAAAATAAGCTTGCAGCATTAAATAGTAATCACTATTATAAAATGGAGCCAGTATTTGCTTATTACAATAAAAACATCAAATACAGGTGGTGGTGGTGGTGGTGGTGGTTGTTGTTTTTGGTTGGTTTTTTGTTTTTCCCCAGACATCTATAAGTTAAGAAATGTCCAGTTCCCAAATGTTTAGGAAGGATTGGCACATTAGAAAGCCAAAACTCTTTCCATCTGGTGGAAAGAGCTGCAACTTATGGGGAAGAGCACTCTTGAATAACTTCTTGCTCAGGAGATGTTTTTTTCATACCTGTAACATTTGTCTTCCTATTCCTTTTTGCTGCTGGAAAGGAGAGAGTGTGCATTCCTCTTCCAGAGTTCCCAGTACTAATTCAAGGGGAATGGGAGTTGACTTCCTTTTTTTTTTTTTTTTCACAGACTGCTGGTTGTTGTAAATGGGCCTTTTGGTCCTCTTTATTTTAAGGTATCTAGCTCCTGTGGATAGTGTTGCTCACTATAACGTGCTGCTCACAGTTCTCCTAAATGCTGGCTGAGTAGTGCGGGTCAGAGCCTCCTTAATTTCCCTCTTGAAAGTTCTGAAAAACGGAAGCCCCAAAAACATCTGTCTGCAGAACACTTTCCACTAGCTAGGAAAGTAGCAGAGACCACACTAGCATTTTGTCCTGACAATGAATTGACTGTGTTCAGTTCTTACAAGCATGCTGGACCTGAACATACTCAGTTGAAAATAAACTCTCCCAATGACGTGTGAGGGCTACCCAGCATGTGAACATTTTTTGTTTGACAAAGGTGGCATATACTGATGGAATGAAGCCCTAAACCATTTGGCTGATGAAACTTCATGGAAGCCAATTCATGGATGTTTACATAGGTTCTGCTGCCAAACTTACAGAAATGCGCTTTTTGGCTTGAGTACAAACTATATAAAATAGATTAAAGTTTAAAAATTTAAACAAACAGTCTACCTCAGAATGTCAGTTACTTCCTCAAGGAAACTATAACTTGTTGTAATGCACACTCATCAGTCTAAATGAATTGGCATGTATACATCAGAATTAAAAACAAGAATTGACGTGTGCTATTCTTCCTTTTTTTTTGTGGAGAGCTCCATGGGAGCTTTGAGTTATAAAGATGGCAGGTATACATGCAGAAGTTACTGTACATTAAGGAATCTTACAAACCCTGCAAAATATCAGTACTGCTGCTCCCAGTTCAGCTGAACACTAGTAAATGTTGAATGCTGCTGGTGTTGGCATTAATAGAAAACTTAATATAGACTAAGCTCTACTACTTGTGTGCATGTCTTATCATTGTGTTAATAACTTACATTTAGTTTTGCTTTTATGTAATCTATAGAAACTTGGGGTAATGCTGGTCCAGTTGAACTAGTAACAGTATGAACAAGAACCTTAGGAAGGTAATATCTTCCAATCCAGATAGCTCTGGTTAGGTTTATCTTCCAATGCATGCATTAGGAATTGGTTTCTTCCTTTTTATCTTGCTGCTAACACATCTAATACTTCAGTCACTTGTCCTTTCAGGATCAAAAACAGAAAGAGGAACAACCCCTGCTCTTTCCCCCCTCAAAATGTAATTTCTCATTGATGCCAGTTTGATCTCATTCACAATAGGTATGTGAGAGACCATCCAAGATCTACACTTTTTCTCCAAGTTATGAGCAGTAGATAACTAAGGTGATTTTCTTAATTTGACACCTGACTAAAATGAATGTGGACAATTCATATCTTCCAGAACGATTACTTCAGAGTCTCTACAAACCTTGTGTCTATATCACTGCATCAGTTATGCTTGATGCACTTTTTTTTTTTTTTTTCCACAACCCTAGTTAGGGAAAAAATGTATATCCCCCCCTCCCCCTAATGAACCCTGAAATCACTGTAGAGCATCATCTTATTGTGCCTTTTCTGCCCCCCTACCAGATTTATCAGCTGCCTGTATACCCCTACCAGTATATATCTTCTATTTTAACCCCTCAAATGTCTATTATTAAATCTGCCC
>NW_005842155.1:1588095-1589193 GCF_000455745.1 Alligator sinensis | reverse complement strand
GACTTCTCCCGGATCCCTTGCAGAGATAGTACGTGTTCCACAGTTTGGGAACCCCTGTTCAGAGTCCTCTGAAAAGTGGGGGGGAAACAGGACATTAAAAGCTAAGAGTCTAAAGGTGGGAGAAAGGTGTTCAATACTGCTTTATATATTCTAAAAAAAGATAAAGGGCAAGATTTTTTTTTCACCCGTGTTCTGTTGGTTTTCTTCATCAACTTTATCTGCAAAGCTTTGCATATAAGGTTGATGAAGGAAAACAACAAAACTCGAACCATTGAATATGAATTGCTAAAATCAAACGGGGTAAGCCAAACGTGCAAATTTCCTGTCCCTTCTTCATAAATATGAGCTAGGCATCAAAAGAGGCAGCATTTCGATACAGTGATTGGGGGGGGGGCAGAATGAGACGGCACCCCCACCCACGGACTCTAGTTATTCCCCAGATGACCACGGGGAAAGGAAGCCCCTGCTTTTATTGGGGCTTGAACCTCCTTGAAAAAACTCGAGAGTAATTTCTCAGCGAGGTGGCTATGCAGAGGACTAGGGCCTCTGCGACTGGAGCCGCGCGGCGTGGTAGGGCCTGTAGCACTGCTGCACCACACGGAGAGGGGACACGCTATTAAAACGTGTCGCTTCCACACCGGCCTGTCTCCCAGGAGGGGAGCGCAATCATCCCACACCCAGCAGAGGCCGAGGCTGCAGCCTAGGAAGGTTCAAGTCGCCGTGAACAGGCCCGTGGTCTCCTGGTTTCCTGTCCATGCTCCTTCCCCGCTCGGGGCCGCAGGCTCCGCGGCACCAGGCTCGTGCGCTCGACCCAGCTCCGGGCCCCTGGCAGCCAGTGAGAACTACACTTCCCAGCCTCCCCTGCGCTGAAAGGAACTTGCGGAACAAGCAACCGGCGCGCGAGGCCTCCTGGGAGTCATCGTTTGAGCCCCCCGACGTGGCTCGCGTCGACTCCATTTCCCGTCTCCCCCCGCGGCGGGGCCGGAAGGAGGGAGGACAGAGCGAACCAGGCCAGCGCAAGGCTTCCTGGGAGTAGCAGTTCTTCCGCACGCGGAGGCTCGCGAGAACTACATCTCCCGTCCCGCCGAGGGGGCAGAG
>NW_005842155.1:1562265-1587449 GCF_000455745.1 Alligator sinensis | reverse complement strand
TGGGGAGGGCAGGGCCGCTGCGCCTCGTGCCGGGAGTGTCCGCACCTTCCGCCTTCTCCTCAGGGGGAGTCACCCCAGCGAGGGGGGCTTGGGCGGCGCGGCGGCCGCTCCCATCTCTGGCCTCCTCCGGGAGGTTTCGATGTTCCCCTCTGGCTCTTCCTGATTTTCCTTCTAGCCTGATACTTTTTCCCATGGTGCTGGGGGCTGGCAGCACTCGAGTGTCACTTAAAATCGCCCCTCGCCTTCCCTTCTCAAGGGTTGCCCAGTGCCCCATCGGTACTTTGGGGTCACATAGGTGCGTGCGCAACGAAGCGCTGTCTGGTTATTAATTCCGCCTCCAAATCAAAGATCCTTCCAAATGTGGGGAATGCGGGCGAACTTCCTGGCAGGCCCCTCATGTCACTCTGGACTAAGGAATTTGAAACTTGAGTATGATGCTTAAAGCCCTGCTATCTCTCTCTGAAATCTTCCTGTATTCATACTGGCAGCATGAGACAGCCCTGTATTTCATGGGTCAGGGTTGTACAGTGTAGCCTGTTTCTTACACGGCTACTCATCACATACGCTGGCTGCCCGTGGCCTACTAATTGTGGCATAATACCTAAATTAATATTATACTCTGCTTTATATTTGACTTCCATTTCACAGTTGAAGCTGATAGGAGTCATTTCATGTTTGATTATTTTTGTTTCTAAGGGTATAATAAATCGCAACACTAAAACGTCACTTTTATGTTATGTTGTTAGGCTGTATGTTCACTAAGCTTGATTTACTCTTAAATCAAATGCTTTCTGAGCTTATAGTACATCTTAGCCAAGGTGCCGTGTGGGGAGGTTGATCGTCGGCATGTCTTGTGGCAGTTCCTTACTTTGAGTAAATCTTTGATAAGATTCCTACATTTTTCTTAAAATAGCCTGTGAACATTAAAGCAAGATATAAAAGAGAGACCAACAGCCCCTCTTCACCTCCCGCCCCAACATTTTACATCTTTTTCTGTGATTCCCAGCTGTCATCTAAAGGAAGTTATTAGGGCTTACTCTGTATGTTAAACAAGGGCTCTTCATGGGGTTTTTAAAAATTCCGTTGCCTCTATTTGAATTATTCTGTATGCAATAGCTCTCCCCCATTCCCCACCTTTGTCTTCTGAGTTTGATGGTTCCTTGGTAGGTTTGACAGCTTTCTCTCACTTGTTTTCCCTCCACAGTTTCTATTCTGCAAATTTCATTTCTCTCCCTCCTGAGGCTTTGGATCATGGATTCCATTTTTCCAAATAAAACTTTGTAATCTCCATTAAGCTCTGCTGGCGTAGCTTTTCAGCTAAGAGTACCAAGATATCATAGCCTAATGTGAATGAAATGGTGCCTCCAAAAGGCTTCTTTGGTTAGGGGAGCTGGTGTAACTGGCAACAGCAAAACTCCAGCGTATGCTGTCTCCCTCCATAAGGGGTCTTCACTGCCATAAGGGCAGCTGCCCTGTAATGTGTAGGCCAGTGCTTCTCAACATCTTTAGACTCAAGGCATCTGTCAGAAAATGCCGTCTCTTAGTTTTCACTTGTTTGTTGGTTTTTTTACTATGGAAAAATAATAGAGCAATTCTTCTGTTGCAAAGAACTCAGGTCTGATCAGAATGTTTTAGTACTACTATAGATTCCTACTTGAAATCTCTCTGTTTATCTTGTGAATCAGGTTTGCACACCCAACAGTGCTAATAGAGTATTAATTCCCTGTTTGAGAGTCACTGATATATAAACAGTCTGAATACTGAAGTCCAGTCAGTATTCTTAGTATGCAGCAGAGTGGCTATTCTCACCATTCTTCTTCCTACCTGCTGAGTATACTGTCTATTAGCACTCTGATTCAGAGTGCCTGCCTTTCAAGATTTCAAAAGTTTAGGTGGTTACATTACTAGATATTATATATGGGCACTCCTTGTACTAAGCTGTTGAATATGAAAATCACTTTAGTGTGTCTTGTAGTAACCATTTTCCATTAGAGGGTTTTGCAATTCCAAAAAAATAGTTTCTTTCTTCATTACTAGGTGTTGCCATGGCCCTCTGAGGTTTGATGTACCTGGTCACAATAAGACAATATTTGGTCTTATCCTGCTGTGCCACAGGCTCCAACTAATTAATATCTGTAGATTCTCTGGCCAGGAGAGGTGGAGCTTGCCCTGGAAATATGTCAGTGCACCACTCATCTTGTGATTAGTCAGTGGTGCTGAATAGGTTATTTTGAGCCACAGAAACTTTGCCCTCCCTCTCCCAGACGGTTAAGTGTTCTGCAGCAGTCAGCCTGTGTCGGCTTGTGGAAGAGTTTGAGTCACGTTTATTATCAGTCTTATAGTCTGTTGGAATAATATTAGTTACCATGCCAGGTCTTTAGAGAAATATCTAAAAGGTTAGATGTCAATTAAAATGAGTTAAGTCACCTAAATTTAGTTTCTAGTAACACTTTCCTCCATAAACCCCTTCAGTATTCAGTCTCTTTAGGAGAAAATTCAAACTTTAACAAAAAAAGTTACAGATCAGAATAAGGTGAACAAGTAGACCAGGATATCCAGGACTGATTGTGCTTCCTGGATATAACTAGTAGCATTGTTTCCTTTTGTAAATGGTAAATTTCCTTATTATGGTTTTAACATTTATTAAATAGACTAGATCAGGAGTTTTCAACCTTTTTTAACAAGTGTACCCCTTCTGTCTCAAAGTTTCAGCTCATGTATCCCTTTATAGGAAACAGGTGGGGGGGCAGATGGAGACCCCCACGGTGAGGGAGGGGCTGGGGCTGGGGCAGGTGCTGCACAGTTGGGGTGGAAAGGAGCCACGAGCGGCTCATCTGGGAGGGGGGGCCAGCTCCTGCTGCTGCACGCACCCCGGGAGGGCATAGAAGGCGTGTGCCCCCAGATCTGTGTATGGGGCCAGAGCTGCGGGCCGGGGCTGGCCTGGACTGTGGGAGGAGGGCTATGGGGGTGGGGTGGGCTGCGGACACTCCAGAATTTGCCATACCCCCCCACCCCCTCCCAGAGCTGCTGCTGCCTGCTCTGAGCACAGCCTAGCTTAACACCTTCACTGAGAAGAGCCTGGCACTGCCCTGGCCCCAGCCTGAAGTGGCAGCCCGCCCTTGCTCCACGTGCAGATCCAGGGTCACATGCCCCCCATGCCTGGGTATGTGCACAGTGGTGGGAGCTTCTCCACCACACAGCTCAGTCCCCAACCCTGGCTGGGCAGCCCCAGCCCCACTCCCTCCTCCACCACTGGAGGGTGGATCTGCCCCCAATGCCCCTTCCCTCACAATAGACTTACCAGCCGGACCCAGCTGCTTTCCATGCTGCTGGGGTGTGCTGTTGGCCGCCTGCGCACTGTGCTGTGACTGCACGCACGCACAGCATTTATCAGCCACATTATTGGCCACATCAGCCAAAAAAAGCAGATTGCTGATGCAGTCAATTTTGCTTATTGCCAATCTGATATGGGGCCGATGTATCCATGCACCTCTAATTTTTTCTCATTTGTTCTGCGTACCCCCTACGAACTTCTTAAGTACCCTAGGGGTATGCATACCCCTGGTTGGCAACCACTGGACCAGATTAATGCTTTCAATGGCCCTTAAAAGTTTTTTAGTGAACTTTCGTAAAAAATATGTAGGGGAACTTTTTTTTTATTTTTCAAATCCAAGAAATTCTCATCTAAAATTGATATCTAGATAGGTGGTCCCTTTGCCCTAGTCATGTATTAAGGAGAATATCTATCTGCATGTAATTCCCCCTCCCCCTCACTCTTCTAGTCTTTTATGTGACTAGAATTCTTGTTTGGCTTCATATGTGTGTCCCAAAATAATATGCATTCAGATAGCTTGACAACATGTTAGTCTTTAGTACCAAATTCACCTTTTGGTTAGAAATAAAATGATGTTTCACATTAACACCGGGTTTTAAGAATACATCTTTATTATAAGATGCAAGAAAGATATGTTTTTAATGTAACACACAGTTTTGCTTGAGGGTTTAGGGTTTGAGTTTTGTTTATTTTTTGAAGTTCATTTAATATCTCGATCAAAGTACCAAAGAGAAAATGGTAAATTTCCTTGAGCCAAAGTTGTATTTCATGAGATTGCACAAGCATTTTAATTCTCACTTTTCTGAATTTCCCTCTATAATATTTCCCTCTGTAATTGTAACCATTGTCCTGTACAACCTTCCAGTAAACATACTATGTATATGGGTGTCATGGACAAGCTGCACTTTTGTAGAAACAGATTTTTGACGACTTTCTAAAGTCAGCTCTATTTATTGAAATGAAAGCACCATATTTACTTAAATCCAAGACAAGATGTTCCCTTCACTTAGTGGGGGGTGGGGAGTGAATCTTGGATTTGAGTACGAGGTGGGGGTGGAGAGGAAGGAGGTGGCTGCTGCAGTTCTGACTCTGACTCTCACCCAGACTTGGAGCCACAGCCATTGCCATCTCCCACTGCTGCTGCCTCTGCTGCTACTTATGGTCCTGCCTTGTTTCAGGTCAGGGCATGGAGGATATGATCACTCCAGCTCTGGCCAGGCCACACAGCAGCAGTGGCAGCAGCTCCAAACCAATGCTGCTGCGGTGGCCAGGCTGGGGCCAAAGCAGTCCTATGCTCCATGTCCTGGTTTGGGGTGTGGCTGGAGATAGAGCTGGAGGGTAAGCAGAAGGGACAGGTTCGAGGCAGAGGATCAAGGGGGGTTGGTGGGGGACCAGGTACCAGACAGTACAACGCCCCATGGGGCAGTTAGGCACAAAGCAGGAACCTTGAAGGGGGCAAGGAGCAGTGGTCAGGCCGCTTGACACCCCTGCCACCTGCCCCCTACTGCTACTTGTCCTGCTACAGTGATGACGCGAATGAGTTGAAGATAACCCTCCAGTACTTAGATTCTGTACATGGAAAAATTGTAACAAACTTACAAATTTTGCATGTATAGAATCAAATTATTTGGGGGAGGGTCATTTAAAATTCAAAGTCATCTTGGTTTCAGATATTTCTGACCCTTGCAAATTGCTGCTTTGTCTTGCCATTCTGTAACACACAATTTAACTTCTTGTTATGCTTTATTGTTTTTCTCTAAACACATGCGGCAGTTATATTCTGGGCTCCCTCACTTTCCTGTTTCTGTAGAAGATTTAAATTATGTGTAAAGGAGTTAGAAGCAGGTAAACAAAAATCCTTATCTAGAATGTGTTCCTGAAGGTTAAAACTTATAAAATTGGTATGGAAATAAAAATCAGATTATGATGAAACTGAATAAAAGTGCATTAGGACTGTTGTCTTGAGATTATTTTTATAGTATTTGAATGGTGATCAGGTTTTACAGAAAATCCTATTAGTATGGTCCTGAAGTTTGCTTGTGAGTTTTACTCTATTTTGTGGCATGGTTTTAAATAGCTTTTGAAGATTGCAGTGGCTTTGGTAAGCAATTTCATGTATGTTAAAAAGGAAGGACAAAACATTGTGGTGGAGTGGAGGAGAGATCTGTAAAGCAAGTCAAGGTATTGTGTTACTTTTAGTGGGATTAATACTAACAGTTCCTTTAATGTCTTGATTGCTACCTGCAAATTGCAGAAACTGTTTATTTAGCAACGACAATAGGTTTTGCTTAAAAGAGTAGCAAGAGTTGTCAGGTAAAAGCAAAGACTTTAGAGATTGTTTCATACTCTCTGCATCTTGACTGGCCTGCATTAGTTTTGAGGTGATTCTCTAGAAGCAGCTGGATGCTTTCAACCTCCAAACACTGTCAATAAATTCTTCCTTGAATCAAACAAACTGATACATCCTCTGTCTTTCCTCTGACCTGAAAATCTGGGGTTTTTTAATGTTAATTATCCTCTTCAACTTTAGTTGTAGGCTCTCTATATCCCAGCCTTAATCGGGTACTGAAAAATAGGTTTTCAAATTATAATTTTTTTATCAAAGTTTACCTTTTCGGAACTAATGTAGTAATTTACTTATAACATCATGTTAACAAAAATAATTTAGTCTGGTTTATGTCTTTTTCTATAACCTGTATGGACATTATAGGTCCTAAACATCTTTCTAAAATGTTATGTATAATCATTACTGGTCTTTGTTTAACTTAACTTTTCATCTTTTGCAAATAAAAATCTAGTCCTGCTACCTAACTAGATCCTGAGTTTGCAGACAAGCAGTTCCTCTTCAGAAACTATTCAAAATTAGGACTTATACAATGGCTTACATTTCTGTGTATATAGTTTCTTAATGTTTACATTTAGCGATCTGCTTATAGCACTGCCTTGGGGAGAATTGACAATGTTAATTGTAATGTTCTTTCTGTATGTAATTCTCTGCATCTTTCAGATGATTCTTGATCACGTGATAGTAGATCAATACCATATGATTCTTGAAATGTCAATAAATAGTATGGATTCTTGTTAAACTAGCATAAAATGAAATCTTTATTTGGGTGATTACTTGGCGTTCTCTAGACTGCAAGTCTGGTTCCATGTTGGCTGACTTTAATCCAACATTTGAGTACTTAACAGGAGGTGTCAGCTTGACATCTAATAACAAAATTAAGTCAAAAGTAGTTCCCAAGTTCCATGACCACTTTCTGGTTTTACAGATACATTTCTTTACTTTTAAAATGTTTTCCTTTTTAATGTTGGTATGTAAAATGGCCAAATAACAAATAAAAGCAGCAGCTGACTATTTTGGGGGGATGGTACAGTAGAACCCAGTGCATTTTGGCATCACTTTATATAAAGTTAAGATTAAGAGATAGTTGGGGGTTTTTTTGATTTTCCTAATAGCTTTCTGCCATATGTATGTTCTGACAAGAAGTTTTGAACAGGCCCTTAAGTTAATGTGAAAATGCTGTTTCTCAAGTCATAATGTTTGGAATAGAATTTGAAGTTAATCTTTTCCCTGTTCTAGATATCCCAATCAGATGTATAAAGCTAGATGATCCATACAGGTAATGCAGGAATTCCAAAAAAATGTATATTATGATGGCTGTAATACCTTGGGTGTTAGAAACAATGTATATCAGTTGTAGGGGGCACTTTGATTCTTGGTTAAGTAATAGGGATGTTTAGTTTTTCTCTGGATTCACTAAGGGTATGAGCTGTCTCCATTGGAAGCCTTAATTGTGCAAATGTTGAGCCTGATTCCTTGAATTCATGGCTCAGTTAAATCACATATTCTTGAAAGATTCCTGGGCTTTTAGATGAGTGTTTTTTTTGGAAATGATGTAGGCTTCTGTAATGCATTGTTGTGTGGCAGCATGTGGATTTCAAAGAAGAAATACTGTAAGAAACTTTACCACAAGCATCTTTACTATGGAGGAAGTATTTTCTTATTGCATATTAGCAAATGTGATTAAAATCTTAGTAAAGATCAAGCAATTTTTGTAGTTTTTCCTGTGGATTGGTAGGTTGAAGAAAATTCTACCATCTTCTGTTAGTAGGCTACAATTGCCTTGTCTTCACTAAGATTTTTACCATATGTTAGTTACAACCACCTTGTTTCCTTAATGAAGACAAGGTGGAGGGTTTGAGTTGGGGCAGGAGAAAGTTTCAGTAGATCACTTTAATCGCTGTGTATACCCGAGGTGAATTTCTGAAACCATTTCTTTAAACACTTTCTCTTTTCTACAAAAATGTAAATGTTGATAATATGTAATACTGTCTTTAACTAGATCATGCTGTTTTGTTGTGTGTTAACTAACAAATCTCATCTTAAAAGTATAAGTCAGACTTCTTATATCCTTTCTGGTTTAATTTTCTTTCTCTATTTCCTCTCTAAAGGAAGGGTAAACATCTGTTACATAATTGCATAAGAACTGCTAAGGCCATATGGCTATTTTGTAAATATGGTAATAAAATCAGGTATTTAAATCTCAAACATAGAATAGTGGTGGAGTCCTTATGTTATTCACTGTATATTCAGTGTGAGCATCTTGCATTTTTTTCATTCTTCAGCATCTCAGGAATTCTTAGGAAGGAGTTTCTGGTGCTTGAAAGAAGCTGACCAGGAACATGTCAGTTTTGCTCTATACACTGTCTGTGGTTCTTGACCTCTTTCAGTAAACCGGGAGTCTGAAAAGAAGCTTTGGACTGAGGCTGTTCTGTCTCTAGTCAACAAAAGTCCAAGTTTCCACCCATGCAAGACAGGTAGAATGAAAGGGAAAATTAGAATCTCTGTGAGCAGTACTTTAGCGGAGTACTTCAGAAAAGGTGAAGCATAAAATGTTAGAAGTGTACCGATTATATTGGTCTGATATCAGATCAGTGCCAATATAAAGAAAATTGACTATATTGGAAATGATGTGGGAGATATTTTGGCCGATTAAATGCTTGTGTGTGCACGCAGCACAGCGCACAGGCAGCGAGGAGCACAGCCCGGTAGCGTGGAGAGCTGCGTGAAAAGGGAGGGAAGGGGCATGGGGGCTCAGATCAACATCCCCTGCAGTGAGGGATGGAGTGGGGCTTGGGCTGGGATAGGTGCCATCCAGCCGGAGCAGGCACGGGATGGAGCCGTGGGAGGTGGGGGGCAGCTCCCACCGCTGCGCACAGCTCGTCCTGTGGTTCTCACCACTGCTCCTGCCGCACGTGACCCAGGTCTGTGTAGGGCAGGCTGGGTGAACTCTAGCTGCGGGCTGGGGCTGTGTTATGCTGTGCTCAGGGTGGGAGGCGGCAACGCTGGGGGGAGGGAGGACTATAGCGAAATTTGGGGTGGCTGCAGGCCCCTCCCATAGCCCTCCTTCCAGCACTGCTGCTGCCTGCCCCAAGCACAGTGCAACCCCCAGCCCCAGCCTGCAGTTGCAGCCTGCTGTGCCCCACCCCACGCAGGCAGATCTGGGGGCACACATCCCCTCCCCACCCCCCTCCCATGCCCTCCCAGATGAGCAGTGGGAGCCATCCCTCCCACCCTGTGCCCCCTGCCCAGACAAGCCGCGTTTCTGTCCCGCCCCAGCTGGGCAGCGCCTACTTCAGCCCCACTCCCTCACCACAGGGGGCATTGATCTGCATCCCCACACACCTTCCTTCCCCCCTCCCCTTTTCACACAACAGACTTACCAGCTGTATTGGAAATTGGATTGGTATTGGCCAGTATGCCTCCTTAAAAATCAGCAATCATGATTGTTCCCCCAAATCTCTATCAGTGTACCCCAATAAAATATAATCATCAACAAAACTGATTTTGTTGTAATTAAAGTACTAAGAGAGACTCAACAATTTTCAAATATGTCTATTTCTTCAGTTTCTTTTATCCAACTGCTTCTGACTCTTACCTAGTAATTTTAATATTGCACTGGATTTTATAGTTACTTTCTCATCTTCATTTTTGTTTCCCAAACTATAGCATTTTCCTATACACACAAAACTAATTTCATTTTAGTGTAAACATATTTTCAAAGCCATTTATGCTGTTTTTTATCAATGGAAATAAGCAAGCTAAAATACTACTGCTTCTATCTTTATCTTATATGCCCTTTCAACCATTAAAAGTAAAATAAAATGGTATTTCAGAGAAAGGAACATAACCTACTTTTTATAGTCACTTTCCTTCAGCATGACTTGCTGTTGGTTACTGCTTATGGAAATTTATGGAAGCACAAAACATAGCATATACAATAAAGCAGCAAGACTTCTTCCATTGTATCTCTTTACCTTCAAAGTGCTATACTGTGATTATCTTTCAGCTACTGAATGCTGGACTTTAGTTACTTCAGTCAGTTGACCTGCCCTGAAAATCTTTCAAAAGGGGTCAGCATAGACTTTCAGGATTGTTTGTTTTTTGCCATAGTCTCCCATTAAGCTACAACTAGCCTCAGAAATGTTTGGAACATATCAAGGAAGTTGTCATTTTCTGGAACCTGTTTTCTTTTTCCACGTGGAGCAGCTAGTAAATTTTTCACGTTCCCTCAATCATATTTTGGTTTTCCGTGTTAGGGAGAGCAATCTACTAGTACCTGTCACCCAGAATCTTCTGAGGTAGGTAGAATTCTCGCATCTGAAACCTTTGAGAAAACAGCATCAAATTTACAAACACCTGAAAGGCGCAAACTATTTTTCCTCTGTTAGAGTAAGACTCCTTTTAGCTTTATTTTATGGTATCTTTTCTTTTCCAATTCAGTTTCTCTGATATCAGCGTGGTCACTATGTTTGCAGAGGTCCTCTCCTCGCTTATTACATCTAGCTATATTTAGATCTTTTAGTCCTTTATTGAAAGACATTTCCACCAGTGGGATGTCTTTCCATTGGTATTGTGGTGTCCAGAACTGAATGTTTACCTGCAAATATACCAGAATCTCTGTCACCTGGTTCTGTGACATTTCTGTGAATGCAGCCTAAAATGGTACATGGCTTTTTTGCTGTTGCCATTATTATATGGCAGCTTTGTGTATAATTTGCCTTGAGCTGAGCAGTACGGCTACTAGGATGGTCAGTCATAATCCCTCTTTCTCGGTGTGCTAGTTCCTACTTCTCTTTCTGTCTGTCTCTTTGGGTTGGGGAAGGAAGAGTTGTTACTTTTTTACTGCTGTCTCCAAACTTTGTTGTTAGAAATCATTATAGAGAACTTCAGAATATATGTTACAAACACAGTCAGTTTAGGCAACTCTTTGTACTTACCATAGTGTTTCTATATCAGGACATGTAGAAGTATAGCATACCCTGAATAGTTTTTCCATATGGTGTCTGCCTACAACTGGACATTTCAGCCCTAAAAATGAATTCTCAAACTCTTTTGCTTGTAATGGAAATGGTTTTACAGCTTTCACTAAGTGCACTGTGGCCAACTGAATTTTGGGACATGCTTTATTCTAGAATAGGGTTTTAATGTCAAACCTAGGTTCTGGTTCTAGCTGTGTCACTCATTTCCTGTCCTACTTTGGATGAGTAAGGTGACTGCTGTCTGTTTCCTGTCTGTAAAATGGGAGTAGTAATCACTTTTGTAAAGAACCTTAAAGTACTCTGATCTGATGAAACATGCTATGACCAGCAGTACGATTACTGCAAGAGTTCAGTTATTATGGTTCTCGATTCTTTGAAGTGAGCTGTGTCTTCTGCATTATATTAATTGGTCTCAGATTAGCTTGTCCAGGGCAACAATGTTCTGTTGCTTTTGTTCATTCTCCTAGTGCAGTGTACCCACTGACTATGACCCACGTTCACCCCTGCTTGCAATCCTTGTTCTCTGGCACTGTCAGACTAGTTTATGACGGCCTGTAATGATCACATAATACAGATCTAAAGCAAAGTGATTGAGAGTCTAGTCTCTCTTGCTTTGTTTTTTTATTTTGGGAGGATCTATTTTATTTTTAAAATTCACTTTACATATATTTCAAGTTGCTCAAATAATGCAGGAGTTGAATTTGTATGCAATATGATTGCAAGTGAGTTGGTAACACAACCAAGTAAAAGATGTGGCATGATTATGTGGTTAGGGCAAAGGAAAGGTACAGTATGGATGACAATACTGCTTTAAGATGCATAAGGGTTACTTTGGTCATTTCAAAGAAACCTGAAGCCTGAGCTACATGAGATTAAACAGGTTAATGCTGTAGTCTAGGTTTATTTGTAGAATACTGTTGTGCCTACATGTAAAATGTCCCAAAAGTTCAAGCTATAATGACTGGTTGAAATAGGGTGTTTCTGGTAGGTTAAATAATTAGTTACTACTTAATATGAATCTGGTGGTACTGTGTTTGCAGATCCATTATAAAAGTGCTGTGAAGATAAGTGAAATTGTCCTGATTTCTGATGGCTTTGCGAAGTCTCAGAATATTTTGCTTCTTAGAGCTGTGCCTAGAGACTGTATAGTGGGGACCCAAAGGGCATACAACTGAAATGATTGCAGTGCTAGGAAAAATGAGGGAGACTATATTAACCACATCAAGATGTGGATGCAGTAAATCAGTGGTGCTCTCAACCTTTTGGCCTCATGGTCCAGATGAACAGCACAGGGCTGATTCATGGGCTAGATACCTCATGGTATCCAGCACTGTGCCGCCCGAACCTGGCCCTGCATGCCAAAATTTAGTCCTGGATACCAAGCCTTTTGCCCCTGATCTAGTATGCATGTCCACACTTTCCAGCCCACCAGGCTCTATATAGGTCTGGAAATTTGGCAGTAGGGGAGCAGCAATTCATCTTACCACTGCCACCAAACATTCAAACCAGTGGTGAGCTCTGTGGATCAGATCTGGCCTGTGGGCCAGGGGTTGAGCACACCTGCAATAAAATCATTTATGCTTTATTTGGCCCAACTACAAATGATTAGACTGTCAGTTAAAAAAGAGAGGTCTTGCTACTAACTTCAGACTTTTAGGTTTAAAAAATGAATTTACCAGTCACTTGTTTTTATTTTTCACTATGTTGGTAATCATAGAAGGTCTTTTAACCTTCTTTAGCCCATTTCAATTTCCTGCTTGATCCTTCAGCAAAATTCTAAATTTCCTCAATTCTAAAAATGCCTTTATGAGAGATTTGTTACAATTCTTTCATACAACGTTGACATCACAAATGAAATATTACTTCATTACAGATAGAGACATTTAACTACAGATGTTACCAGCCCAAATATGCACAAAAAAAGTACCAAAAAAGGCTGAGCAGGTGAACTGCATCTATAGAAACATCTTTCATTAAACTTTTCATAGTAAATCTTTCCAGATGAGGGGGAAATACCCAAAAAGTATCTAATCTAGTTCTTAAAGCAATAAGCAGAGTTCTTTAGTGCTTCAAGCTCGTAGTTGATGCCATTTTCACAAGGCGGGGATTTTTTTAATATAGCTTTCTTTTGATAACATTGATAAAGCTGCCATTTGCAAGTATCTTGTAATAGGTTAAATCCAATGACTTTCCTTTAAAAGGGATTTTTTTTTATTTAAGGTGCATCTTCAGAGTCTTCTCAGGAGGAACAAACAGCGTCTTGTGAAGGTAATTGAGTGTTGTTTTGCTTTGGGTTTTTTTGCGATTTATTTAAAAAATCGGATTTTCTTAATCACACGCAAGGAAATTGCAGTCCAAGATATTAAAAACAAAAAACCCCAAAGCAATCTGTTACGGTACTTGTTTGGCCCCTGGTATTATACTGAAGTATTCGAATAAAATCTTAAATATTTTTATCCTTGAAAAACCCTTTGCTATTATCCCCATTTTCCTAGGCTAATACCCTAACTGCTGGACTTTCCATCTCATTACAATGTTCATTTCAAAATTATGTTAAATTATTAATGGTGTTGTGTTAAACTAATATACTTACTGCTTCATGTTTTTGGTTTAGGTTCAAATGCTGCTGTTAATATGGATGTATCAGAACCTGTTGGTAAGATGAAAATTGCTTTACTATAACAGGCATATAAAGGGCTTCTAGTATCACTTGTGTTAATTCACAAGTGAGCTAAACTAAAGCTGCCTTAATTGAGCCTTTGCAATTTTTATTGGTACAAAAATTGTCTGCTTTGTGCCTAGATTGGAAAAGAGTTAATAGGACATTAAAATACCACTGCAATAAATTTTGTGATGGCAGATGTATTGGGATTATTTGAACTTTGAATAGGAATACCCTACACTTCTATTCAAAAATCTTATTTCAAATTGCAGAATGGATTTATTATGATCTCCTGGTTTGGAATTGACAAAATGGAATATAATAATGCTGTAATTCTCATAATTTTCTGTGAACCTTAAATTAAATTGTTCTTTTCTTTCTAAAATGATGATGTTTTTCAGAGCAGTTTTGGTGCAGATGTATGACTGTAATTGACTCTCATGCTGTTCTGAGTCTACGGTTAGGTTTACTTTTCACCATAAAAGTGCTGCTTTGTTAAAATAGAATTCTCCTAATCCCTGTGAGTCACAGTTTTCTGATGTCAGCAGACAAACTGGTTTGAAAGCTCCCCATACTATCCATTTCAGAACCAAACAAACTGCCTGTTTAATGTAGCAGGGCACAAGCAAGGTTAAAAATTAAACAGACAGATGCTACTTTTCAAATATGAAACAAACAAAAAACTCCATCAAATTAGTTATTCCTAGAATCAAAAAGAATTTCTAGCTCTTTTTGATTTAATGTCTTAATCTATTTGAATAGTCCCTCTTTTTTAACCTGTAGTGGAAAATGGAGAGACAGAAATGTCCCCTGAAGAATCATGGGACCACAAAGAAGAAACAAGTGAAGTAGAACTTGAAAGTGGCCCATCAGGAGATGCAGGAGCTACTGAGGAGGGTGCCCAGGAAATGATGGAGGAAGAGGAAGAAATGCCAACACCTAAATCAGTGGTAGCACCACCAGGTGCTCCTAAAAAAGAACATGTAAATGTAGTATTCATTGGACATGTAGGTAAGTTGTAAATACCAGTTTCAGGGCAAGGGATGGAGAATACTTGTAATGTATGTTTAACTATACTTTGAGGTTTTATGTAATGCAGCCCCTTTAGTCAAGCCAATGTGTGGTTTTCTTTCTAGTTCTGTAGTTTACTTGTTTCACCAAAAATATAAGTGTTTTCTTTTTTTACAAAACTCCTGTCTGTTGCTCGGTGTTAGGAAGTCACTTTAGAATGAACAGGGCTTTCCTCCTGACACTGCATAGCAAGTGTTACGAATAAGTAGCAGGGGTCCAGAAATTGCCCTTTACATCAATGGGAACTGGGAGTACCAAAGTTTAATCATACTTCCTCCTTAGAAGATGAAAGTATGCATCCTGCCTTGACAAGGTCATAGTATCTTGTTTTAATAATGCAGCTGTGTTCGTCTTTCTAAAGCAGTAATATGTCAGAAAAGGATAGGAGAGGGCCTGCATTTTTTCAGAATAATACCCATGTTTGTGGCTTCTCTGATGAGAATCTGGTTGGTGGATTAGGTAAGGAGTACCCAAACATATCTCCTGCAAAGGATTTAAAAAACGTTTTGCTGGAAAACAATGGTCCCTGTCTGTCCCCGGTAAGATTGCAACTTAAATACTGCTGTTTTGCAGTCAAGAGAATATTGACAACTTGCCAGAATCAAAAAATAAATGGAGAGGTAAACTCAGGACTTAAGTTGCTAAATGCTATGGGCTAGGGCAGGGGTGGACAAAATATGGCCCACGGCCTGGATCCAGCCTGCCAGCTGATTGATCTGGCCCTTAAGGAGCTGTTGGTTCTAGCTGTCACATTGTGTTGAGTGGGCAGGTATGTCCTGACCCTGTCCACAGTTTAAACCAGCTCCCACTCCACGCACTGGATGCAGTGCCAGGTGCACACTGGCATTAGTTGTGGATACTGCCTGCAGGTTCCCACAAGGGATCAGGGCAAGTGCCTGAGGCTGCAGCTGACATGCTGATACAGCAGCATTGCTTGCAGACCCAGGAGGACACCCCGATCCACAGAGGGAAGCAGCTGACTGCATCCACAGCTGATGCCAGTTCCTGCCTAGCACTGCTTCTGCTGCATGGGCTGGGATCTGGTGTAAGATGCAGGGTTATGCTAGAGGTGTGGAATAGTTGGGAGGGCAAGGGAGGGGGGGAGGCATGTTGGGGGGAGAGGAGGGAGAGAGACAAAGACCGCTCTGCCCATGACGGGCGGCAGCAGCCAGTGCTAGGCACCAGGCGAAGGCAAGACCCTGCAGGGGGCATTCTTACCACTTCTAGGGCCCTTCTGCCTGTGCCTGCCCAGAACCCACCCCGGGGCTGCCCTGTGGCTTCTCCCCACTGCCGCCACCCGGCACCACCTGCAGGCCACCCTGGGCCCACAGGGTGGTAGCAGCAGTAGCGGAGAGGAGATGCAGGGCAGTCCTGGTGTGGGCTCCAGGCAGCTGCAGCCAGAAGAGCCCTGGAACTGGCAAGGGTACCTGCTGACAGGCCGGGCTTTTGCCAGAAGCAGTGTTGGGTGGGCACCAGCATCAGCTGTGGATGCAGGCAGCAGCTTCCCCCCTGGGGATCAGGGCATCTGCTTGAACTCCTCCTTGGGTAGAAGGCTGGGCCATAGGCTGTCCCTGTTGAAGCTGTTGCACCAGCTCTTCCCCCTCCAAATCCCACATAGGGAGGTTTGGTGAGCTGTTTGGGGGGGATGGGGGGCGCTGACTCAGATAGCGACAGCTTCCCAAAACTCCCTTGGGCCCAAATAATTGCCCACCCCTGGCCTAGGATCTTGCTTGAATTGTTTAGACTAGGATTTGGCAAACTTTGGAGCAGCAGAGAAGGCAATCAGACCTTTGCAGGGTGGACTTGTGGGCCATAGGTTGCTGACCCATGGTTTTAGACAGTTTGCAAATAAACTGAAGGATGTGAAAATGAAAGGGTGTGGGTGGGATTGAGCCTTGGGTCTAACAGGGAAAACCATAACAATGCAATTTCATTGATTATTTGTAGAATAGATTTCAAGAGAAATAGAAGTTGCATTTCTTGGGATATTTTAAAACTAGATGACAAAGTGCTAGAACAGTGCTGCATGGTCAGGAAATAAGATTATCTCACTTTCACTTGCAGTGTTTAATTTTTTAGTTTTCTTTTCTCTCTCTTTTTTTAACCTTAAATTGAATGAATTTGTTAGCTGATTTTCTTTTTATGTTTGCCAGATGCCGGCAAATCAACCATTGGAGGACAAATAATGTAAGCAAGCTTATCTTTTACAGTAAGAGATTTCTTTAGATGTATAGTCTTGTACTGTGAATTAAAACGCATTAAGTATTAGTAAATAGTAATTTTGATGGCTTTTGTCAGTATAGATTAATATTTTAAGATGAATACCAAAACGGTATTTTTTGATGAATGTCTGTTAATTTGGTTTCTCATTGTCTTTTTGATTCTTTAACTCCAGCAGAACTAATCTGCTGATCTCCACAGGAGTGTCATTTACTTAATAGAAGCATAACTGTACAAAAGCCTGATATTAATAATAAAAAGTAACAGTTTGTTCTTTAAAACGTCACTCCTTTTTTTTTTCCTGAAAGCTGACCTTTCAGCTGCTGTTCATCTACTCTGTTAAGTTGTCCTTTTTGTAAGATTTAAAAAACTATTTGAGTGTACTCAGTTTCTGAGTTAGTTTATGAATCATAACTTCATTTAAAGTTACCAGATTATATACTGTCCATTTTATATAAATTAAGCCTGTTAAATGTATCTACAGTTTGGGTTCTTTACTGATAAAAATGAAAGTAATCTAGTTAGGTGCTCAAGTCTTTGTAAATTGAATGGCACATAATAAGTGTGTGTGGGGGGGGGTGGAAACAGCTATATAAATATTAGTCTTCTGAAAGAAAGTATTGTCATAATTTAAAAATGATACTTTTAGTGACAAAGTGAAAGATCTCTGATTTGCCTTATCCTTTGATCAAACCAGAACGCAGGTCATCATAGTTGATCAAAACACTGTTTCATCTAGTCCAGTGGTTCTCAACCTTGTTAGGTTTGAGGCCTTCAGACAATGCCAGCTCTTAGATTTCTAACAGTGCTAAAATTACGTGGCACACCATGTTACCTGTGAAAGGATCTGTAGGCATTGCAGGCTGCCATGTTACCCTGCTTGAGAATCACTGATCTAGTCATCTTTTCTTCAGATAACGGTCAGCTCTGGGTATCTCAGACGATGCAAAAAATTCTGTATTAAACAAATCTGGAATAGCTTCATTATAGGGGAAGCTGCTTTTTTAACCCCCACTATTCTGTAGTTGCTTTGGCTTCATGGATCATGCTGCAGAAGAAAACACTATTTTTAATATTTTATTATATCTGCATGCAGGTATCTATTTTTTTTATTCCTGCCAAGATGTTTATGTTCCATAAACTAGTTTTGCTGTATTTTTTTCATTTTTACATTTGTTGCCTTTCAGTTTTGTTGAATATCTTTTTTTGCTTGTTATGAAAGAAAGTAAATAGAGTGCCTGTATTTTCTCTCTTTTATATGTTGCTGCCTTTATTATTTCCTTATGAGTAAAATATCAAATTGAAGCTTCTAAGGAAAAACACCACAAGGGACATGGTAGCATTAGACAAAGAGCACCTAGTATAGGTATGTAGGTGTTTTAATATGCAGAAATCAGTGGGTAACGGCACTTCCTTTACTTCCAATCTAAGATGGGATGACTGTTAAAGAAATACCTTTCTTAAACTTTCAGTCATTCCATTGCATTTTTTTAATGTAAAGTCACGTGTTAGGGTTTCTGACCCCTCCCCACCCCCCGCCCAATCTACTTACTGGCTTTTATGTATTCTTTAAATTGTCCATAAACTGAAGCATTTCCAAATTCAGTACAAAAATATTTTTTTGCATGGTGCTTTCATTGGACTAGCTGTCTAAAACATTATCTCTTTGAGATGAGCTCATAGAAGTACATTTATGCCTCGTTTTATGTTTTACTTTCTTAATATATTTATAGTTTTATAGATTTATAGTTTTATGTTTTACTTTCTTAATTTACACTTAAAATGGCAAGTTGTTTTTTGGAGGGTGGCAATTCCAGCTCTGCCCTCTTTGAAACCATGCCTCAGTTCTGCAGAGTAACTTATTCATATACCAGTAGATAAAAATGTAGTTGCCATGTTGTTAACGTAAAATATCTTCCTCCCTCCTTAGGTACTTGACAGGAATGGTTGACAAAAGAACACTTGAAAAATATGAGCGAGAAGCTAAAGAGAAAAACAGAGAAACATGGTATGAAATTTGTTTCTTAAGACTGTAACAACTTATATTTTTCAAGAGCTTCTGTGCAGACTGTGTTCTTTTTTTTTTCCTTTATAGCACTTTATGCTATTTCCCCCAGTATTTCTCTGGCTAGAATTCTTCAGCATGCTTGCATTTATACAGTGTGTTCAACACTGGAGCAGATTCTGCTTATCTGTCCTGCAAAGCATTGCCTTAGCTATGGTGTTGCAGGTCAGCAGATAGCTAGTGGCAGACCCTTCCCTTGTAAATGAGAGAGAGAGATGAGGGAGGGAATTCACAAGCTTGACAGTCTTTTGGGAGTAGGGAGAGATGGTGGCAAAAGTCTAGCCCATAAATATTTTTCACATAAGCTGATAAAGGAATAAGCAGCCATGAATTTAGTTCAGTCACAGGCTGGAAGCGCCGCCCCCCCCGGGAGTCAAAATGTAGCAGCCCAACCTGCTTCCTACTTTCTCCTACTACAGCTCCTGGGCATCTGAGCTCCCTCTGAGAAATGTCTTCTGTTTCTTGGAGGGAATAGGGGGGTTTGAGCAGCAGCTGAGAACATTTTCAGGGGTAGCAGTACTGGAACCCTAGAGAGAGGTAGGTTTTGACCTGATATTTAAATGCATGTTATGGTGGGACAGCAGGACTGGAACATGGCATGAGTTCATTTTATTGTGACAAGCATGAGCAGAGACTGTCTTTTTTCTGGTATCCTATGATAAGCCTGTGGACTTTTCACAAAGACCTTGAATGCTTTGGGTATTTCTAGTCTTAATTCTTTGAATTGAAAATGAAAATATCCTAAATCATTCTCTTAACAAAATATGGCATAGTTAGCAACAAAACCTGGTTTCCACATTGTAGTAATTTATCAAATTTTTCCATAATTGACAGGACTGAAGTTTGGGGAGTTAAGTTTTTCAAAGGTCTACTAAACTTTTCTTGGTCAGAATTGATAGAGCAGAGGTTTTAGTGAGCAAAAGATGGTTATATGCATAATACTTTTAAAGGTGTTAGGGGAAAGACATTTTCTGCCTTGGTACCCTGCGTGGGGATATACAAGCTGAGTAGGATCAGACCAGTTAGTCTGTTGCTGAGAAGTCCAGGAAATTCTGAAGTGTGAGACAGGGTATGATAGAGTTTGTGTAAGTAGTATGTGACCCCTTGATACAGTACTCACTAACAATACAACATTATGTTGAATAATACATGAGCTAAAACAAAGATCCAGGCAGGTTTTTGCTATTAAGGATTCAAAGTATCTGTGCGCTAACTTTTGAATACCTGACAAAATTCAAATCATAGTTATTACTTCCTATCTGCTCAGATTTGTCTGTCCTTATTATAAAACTATATTCTTATTTACTGTCTTACACGTAGCAGCAGTGCCTTATAGTTAAATATTGTTCAAATCCTTTGCTAAACTGCACTGGGTATGTACAGGAAAAATCAACAGTAGTTTGCCAGCTGCCATGCTTCTCCTGATGACCAGTTGTCACGTTGTTTCTTGGTGTTTCCACTGCCTTTCTGTTTACACCTGTTGTCTCTTGTCTTATATTTATTCCTTAGGGCAGAGATTGCCTTTTGTTGTGTTTGTACAATCCCTAGCATAGTGATCTCCTAACCTAATGCTGAGGTCTCTAGGTGCTATAATGCCATAACAGGCATTTTGTCCATTCCTCCCCATTCTTTTCCTATTTCACATGCATGTGGCTTGATTTGATGCTTGTAAGGTTCTCTAATGGACAGTCTTATAAGAATAGGCGTTTAACATGTTGAAAAAGCTGCTTTTAACAGTGGGCAAGCTTCTATAGCAAGAGACTGTTATATTTTGAGACTGTAAAAGTTTGTATTTTTCAGTGCCCTCATGTAGACTTGCCAAATTGTTTTTTGCTTTAGTACAGGAAATTTTAATTAAATTTTGTTCATATTCTACCAACTCCCTCTTATATTTTTGGGCAACCTACTTCTATTAGCTGGTGTCATTCACTAGCAACACAAAGAACAGAAGTCCTGATACCCAGCTTTCATTGGATTATCTTCTAGAAGAAGGGTAAAGCATTTGTAAGTTAGTTTTATCAGAACTTTTCCATAACACTGGTAGAGAATAGAAATGTCCTACATGTTGCTAAAGGGTGTGTAAAATGACTTGCAAATGCTATTTTTACTCTAAATGTTTTAGCCAAGCCATGTTGATTCAAAGTAGGGCAGAAAAATTAATGTAAAGTTTAAAATCTAGCATTAAATTGTAAAATTGGTTGATGCTTGGACTAAAGGTTGCCTTACCTCCCTCTGCCAAGCTTTGTGCCTAGTACTACACAACAATCTGTTATCTAAAAAACTGATTCAGAAGTATGCTTTTCTGTAGTATCCCATCTTGGGAAAACTTGAAACATTCTCTTTAGATGGCAAAGAATATCTAATCTGTTGCCCAGGAAATAACTTTTTTTTGAAAAGAGAATACAGGGGAAAACTAGCAGTTCCTAAGATCTTATTTATAAGCCAGAAAATGAAAGCATAGTTTTCAGTGCCCTTCTTGCTCATATGCAACAGTGGGTATGATGCTTTTGTTACTTCAATTAATGTTAATGCTTAATGCTATTGGGAAGAAGAATTGACCTTCCAGTTCTGTGATATCTGTCTTTTCGTTCTGTCAAGAATTCTTGGGTTATGGAGGAATTGGTGGGCATGAAATCATCTTGATCCTTTTAAGTAGTTTTAAGTCATTTCTATTTCATAACCAACTTTTAAAAAATGTACTGTATGTATTTTCTATGGAGGATTGTGTGTCGAAGGAAAAATAGCATTGTGTGTCCATGTGTTGGAGGAAAAAAGAATAAAAGTATTTTTCTTGATCAAGTTAAATTAATCCTCTTTTGGTTTCTTCAGATATTCATTTATTTCTAAACTGGAGCTAAGCATGAAATATTTGAGTTTACAATGTAGTTATGGATAATAGAGTAGATGTCTATATGGTGGAAGGCACTGCTAAGCAAAAATACTCTGAGCTAGCTCTAAATGCTCTAGCTTTGGAACTGGAAGTGGTGAAGCTGGATTCATGTGGGTTTTACCCAGGCTTGAGTTCCAGTCCAAAACTAGCCCAGGCAGATCAAGCTCAAGAGTATCTCTGTCCAGTTTTATGCTGTATGTCAGGGGCAGGCAAAATGCAACCCATGGGCTGAATCTGTCCTGCCATGTGATTTAATCTGGCCTGCAGGCGTGTGCCCATCAATTAATCATATCTGGTCCAGCCTGCAGCTGCCCCTGCTGTACTTTGCATGGGGCTGAGCCCCGCCGACTCCCACCCTCATGTGTAAGAGAGTAATACTTTATTTTGAGCTATGATGCAATCACCTCCTATATATACTATGGAAGCACACATACATCGGGACAAAAATATTTTAAAAATAAAACTCAAATATGTTATAGTAGATTTTGATTTTTAGTATATGATTTGGTTTTTTTATCCGGTTCCAAGATGGCAGCCCCCTTCTCCAAAAAGGAGTACTTCTGGGGACAAGGAGTGGGACTCCTGGTGGCAAACGTCAGGGGGTAGGGCTGGGACTCCCAGCCCCAAGATGGCGGGACATCCAGCCCCAGAGGCTACCCTTGCGGCCCTCAACAACTCACCAAAACTCATTAAGTGGCCCTTCAGCCAAAATAATTGCCCGCCCCTGCTGTATAGGTATACCAACATTGTTGGTATGACATCTTCTCAGTCTTAACTTACGTGTAGCTATTTTTATGCAACATAACATGGTAAAAATTACATACTGTTCTTTGTACAAAATGTGTTTGAGAGAATTTTAAAAACAACCTTTATGTTAGTAAACATTAATGCAGATTTACATTGTGTGTATTAGGTACCTGTCTTGGGCCTTAGACACAAACCAGGAAGAACGAGACAAAGGTAAAACAGTAGAAGTCGGTCGGGCCTATTTTGAAACGGAGAAAAAACACTTCACAATTTTAGATGCTCCAGGACATAAGAGCTTTGTTCCCAATATGATTGGTGGAGCTTCTCAAGCTGATCTGGCTGTGCTGGTAAGAGAAGCAAATTGAACTTTATTTGTGATTAATTTTGCAACTTAAGTCGATTGGATTTGCATAGATAAGAGTGTTATATTTTGTGGACAATTGTGACATTTTAAACCTTAATGTTGCAGTTTCCCATATTTTCTTGTGTGCCACCTAGAATAAGATATACACCTTGTTTTTGAAAGGCAGAAGAAAAATGTTCCTTGCTTGTAGTAAGTAATTGAGCAGTAGAGGTAGGGAGCTGAGCCTGCTCTATAGTTCTGCTCCCTGTGGGTTGTATGCAGTTATTTTTGCCTTAACCCAGAAAAACCGTAAGCAGCAGGAAGTGTTTTTACTGTATTTCCTCACTTATAATGTGTACCTCAATTTCCAGCAGCTGTTTTTGGAGGTGAAAAGTGCATTTTGTATATGAGAAAATATGGTATTCATATCTGTAATTCAGTTCTGCTAAGTTCATTTGTGTCATGGTAAAATGTTTTCAGAGTTAAATTACTGTTTTACAGCCTATTTAAAGTCCTCCCCCCCGCCCCCAATATTTCATTATGTTATTGTTTTGCAATGTTATAAATGTTAAAGCCCAAGCAGAATGATACTTCTACGCATGCAGGCAAAGGTACAATGGGATCCAATACATGATCCAGGCAGTCGTGCCTCTGCCATGCGGGATCCAACATCAGATCCTATCACACCTTATTGCTGGTACAGCGGGAGCCTGGAATCGACATCTTGGGCTCCCTGTGTACCGGAAGATAGCAAACTCCCGCTGCGACGAGTGGCATAACTCTTAGTCTCAGCAGCACCCCACTGCTACCAGGACCAAGAGTCCTGCAACTGATGGGACTCTCAGCCCCAACAGCGCCCCTTGGCTGCTGGGGCCAAGAGTTCTGTCAATGGCAGGACTCTCCACCCTGACAGCACATGGGGTGCAGCCACCAGCCCCACCAGCTGTAGGACTCTTCCTCCTGGCAGCCCTGGGGCAGTTCTGGGGCAGAGAGTCCCCTCAGCTGCAGAACTCTCAGCCCCGGCTGAGCAGGATTTCCCTGTGTGGCTGGGAGCCCCATCAGCTGACAGCTGCAGGGGGAGACCCTGCTACATGTGCAAATTAAAGCTGAATAGAAACCAGCTATGAAGTTTCTACACATTTTCCAGCTCTAACATAGCTGGATGGACCTTTTCATGGTGTGATAGTTAATTTGTATGTGTAGCCAGTCTAAATAAACTGCACAATCAACTGATTAATTGTATAATATATGTAACATGTAGAAGGGGCCTAAGATTGTAATATCGCAAATTGATACATTTTCTGAGTTTTTTGTTTTCCGTTTAGGCCACCTTAACCTGCCTACAGAACTTATGATATTATCATGCATTGTTCTTTATCGTAACTAGAATGTCATTTCATTATTAACTTCAATGCAACATAAAATCTTTTTTTTATTTAATTAGGTTATTTCTGCAAGAAAAGGCGAGTTTGAAACTGGATTTGAAAAAGGTGGACAAACAAGAGAACATGCCATGTTAGCAAAGACAGCAGGTGTAAAACATTTAATAGTTCTTATTAATAAAATGGATGATCCAACGGTAAACTGGAGTAATGAAAGGTGAGTTCCTAATATAAAAATTAGTCTTTTTTTTCTTCTTGTATAGCTAAATTGTTTTAACTGGAAATGTATGCAGTTCAATATAACTTTTTGGTAGAAGTTCAGTTTGGTTGGAAAAAGGATTGATTTACAATAGGTATTATCAAAAAACAAACACCCCCCCTGTCAAAGTAGATAATATCTTTTTAAGGCTTATATGCAGCCATATTTAACAAAATCACAAGTTCCAACAGCAAGCTTCACTGATAGCTTGGAAGATTTTAAATACATTGAAAGTTGGAGAGAAAGTGACTCGGAATCTATAGTTCTGTTTCCAGTGCTTCCACACACTTTTGCACTAATTTGAATACAACTATATAGCGAAAGGGCCATTCTCAGTCTTCATTTTAAATGTGCTTTCTTATCTCCCCTGGACTGAGTTCTGGTGAATTTTATATACTAATGTTACAGTAGACGCACAGAGCAGTGATAGGTAATGCACTTAAAATAAATGTTGTTGAACAAGTAAAATAGATCAAATTGTCAGGAATTTAAATATGTTCCTATCGTGCTTTGAAGTTTTGTCATGAGAGGCTGAGAAGCAAATGAGACAGTGAGTTATATTAAAGTTGTTCATGGCCATAGCTTGGAAAAAGTGTCCAGACATTGCCCAAACAAAAATAGATACAAAAGATGAGCACCCCAGCAGTCAGCCCTTCCTCCTTATGCTCACATAACTGAGTGATTGGACATTTATCAATTTTGTGTCTGGCAGACCTGTTGCAAGGCTCTGGTTTTCTTATTAGCTTCTGGTAGCAAATGTGAAAGCTAAAACATACCTGGAGAGGTTATGCCTCCTTTTCCAGAGCTGCCTGGCTGCTGTAGAGTATGAGAGAGAGAGAGAGACACTCTACTTCACCCTTCTTCCCTGGAGTCTCCCATGTAGGG
>NW_005842155.1:1549411-1562200 GCF_000455745.1 Alligator sinensis | reverse complement strand
AGGGAAAGGATGCACCACTAATCTCTCCTGAGTGCCTTCTGGCCACATGTGAAAAAGTATCTCCTACCATGATTGGGAAATTATTTGTATGTGCACAGCTTAAGAATTCTGGTTAGTATTATGAAGTGTTTTAATGCTTCTGTGCACAGTCCTCCTTGACTAGACTTTTGTTAAGTCCCTCCCAGACCAGTGACGGTAGTCAGTAATTACATTTTAATGCTAATCTGTGGAAGCGGGAACAACTTGGGTCAAAAGGTGTTATGGTGCTTACTATCCATGAGAACTAGCTTTTCAGGAAGTTCCCCCAGCTCGACAACAGAGAAAAAGCATGACAAGAATTCACAGAAGGGATAAAATGGAAGTATCACAGATGCACAGAAAGTATTGGGCAAGAGTAAGAAAAATAACAAGCATGCTTATACAGCAGGGCACCTGTATTAGCTGTGATATCAGCCAGCATTAGAGAAGGCAGTCTGAATTAGGAAGATACCGTGGTTTGAAAAACAAGCCATGATTTGTCTAGAAATAAATTTAGACCACCTTATCCCTCCCTGAAGAAAATCTTTGAGGAAATGGAGATGGGGAATGTGTTTCACGTCGGCTTTACCAATCTGATTTCTGATACAGCTGCCTCCAGCTGATAGGTCCAGTGTGGTGGAAGTGGAGGGGGGAAGGAAGAGGCTTGGGGGGGGGCACAGATCAATGCCCCCCCACAGTGAGGGAGGGGGCAGGGGTAGGGGCTGTGGCCTGTGGAGGGGGAGGTGGCTTCTGCTGCTGCTTGTGCCCCAGGAGGGCATGGTGGGGCGTGTGCCCCCCGGATCTGCATGGGGCAGGGTGGGCTGCAGCCAGGGCTATGAGGGGCTCTTCTCGGTGAGGGCTGGGCTCGGAGCGGGCGCCGGTGGCTCTGGGAGGATACTGCATCTACCTCGAATTTTGTTGCTGCTTTACTCCTAGCGCCGCTGCCGCCAGCCACCCAGTGCCACCAGCGCCTGGTCCAAGCTCAGTGTCTGCCGAGAAGAGCCCTGCACAGCCTGTCCCACCCTGTACAGATCCACAGGGCATACCCTCCCGCCCCTGGGATGCAAGCAGCGGCGGGAGCTGCTGCAGCGCCGCCCCCCCCTCCGCCACAGCTCTGCCCACCACCCCACCTCTGCAGTGCCTGCCCCCTCCCTCACCACGGGAGGCACTGATCTACCCTGCCCAAGCCCCTTCCCTCCCCCCTCCCCTTCCACCACAGTGGACTTACCAACTGGAACTGCAGCTCTCCATGTTGCTGACTGTGCTCCTTGCTTCCTGAGTACTGCACTGCAGCTGCATGCAGCACAGGCATTTATCGCCAAATTATCAGCCCCATCCAGACAATATTCGATACAGCAAGATTTCTTTACATCGGTACCGATCCAATATCAGACCAATATCTCAGTGCACCTCTAGCTGTATACAAGATTTCTGCTGTCACTTGTCTCACGGCTCTGAAGAGTTAGCTGAATGTAGACATGGTTGGAGTTCTAAGAAAGTTATTTAGCCCCTGCGACTTCACTTATGGCTCAGTACAAGGCGTAGGGGGACAGGCAGTCCAGGGCACAGTTTTCAGCTCTCGGAGGAACCTAACTGAGTGTCTCCCCACATGGAGCTCAAACATCTGTTATGTTTTTATTCAGTTCTTATTTATGGTTCCTTATTCATCATAACTAATTTTAGTGTCTGTTTTATAACTGAATACTTTCCTAAACAGTAGAATAGGGGGTGAGGGGCCAGGCCCGTTGTCTGCTCCTCTGTGCCTGCCCTCTGTACCTTCACCCCTGCCTGTACTTGCCCCCATCCCCTACTCCCCCCTGCAGCCTACCCCTTGTATCCCCATGTCTTGTCTGCCCTTTCCCCACTCCCTGCATCTCCACTTCCCTCAACAGATATAAAGAGATTCACATAAACTGTTATCCTATGAAGCAACAGACAGGGTTACTTTGTTTTACACTGGTGCCTAGAAGTTCTGATTATGAACCCAGGGCCCCATTGTGCCATGACTTGAACAACACATAGGACAGAAATACAATCTTTCTCCAAACTAGCTTACAGCTTCTAAGAAAAGAGGCAACAGATTAATGCAGATTGGGAAAATATTAGGACAGTTTTGGTCTGCAGGCAAGGCAGGGATTTCAGCTTGCAAGCTGCTGCTACCTCTATCGAGTTTTTTATAAACATCACCAAAAAATGTTTTGAGGATTTTAAGGAATTATATGTACATTCACCCTTAACTGCTTTTTTACACTGAATTTTTTTAATATATTTTGTTTCAGGACTTGGTATACTATTTTTCTATTTGAAAGTTATTGTTATTAAAATGGCATAAATGATGATATGCTTATCAATTTTTTTAACAGATATGAAGAATGTAAAGAAAAACTGGTGCCATTTTTAAAGAAAGTTGGCTTCAATCCCAAAAAAGATATTCACTTCATGCCCTGCTCAGGATTGACTGGAGCAAATCTTAAAGAACAATCGGACTTCTGTCCTTGGTATATGTACGTATCATAATGTTTACTAACGAGTTGGGGAGTTGGTAATAGTTCTGTAAAGACATTGCTGCAGTAAAGTTAAGCAAAAATATAACTTGATGTATTTTAGTCGTTTCCAATATTTTTGGCTAGTATACGCTTGAAAGAAGATGATCAGGGCAAGAGGGAATACAAACCAGTCTGATAAGTGAATAAAACAAGCATTTGGTTAACTGCAGAAAGATTTTATTGCAAAACTATTGACAAGCTATAACATTTTCTTTGCCTTCTGAGGTTCTGAAAATGCTCTGCTACTTCCAGGGTTTTCTAGTAGTTTCATGTTGGATGTGTGGCTAGAGTAAATAATAGTTTATATAGAACTTTAATGTAATTGGCTACAAGCCCAGTCCCCACTTAATACTATGTTTGCCAATATGGTTCAGGGCAATTAAACAATGTTAATAAAAACACATTTAGAAGTAGCTCTCTGTGCCCACACTTCTGGAACAGATTTAGCCTGCCTAGCAAGATTGTCAAGATAACGAACTGGTCTATAATCGATACTGATCTGATATCAGACCGATATATCAGTGCACCTCTAGTTTTATACAAGACTTCTGCTGTCACTTGTCGCACAGCTCTGAAGAGTTAGCTGCATGTAGATATGGTTGGAGTTCTAAGAAAGTTATTTAGCTCCTGTGATTTCACTTACGGCTCAGTACAGGGCGCAGGGGGTCAGGCAGTCCAGGGCAGTTTTAACTTGAGACCAGCTACATGTGCAAGGTGAGAGCGCTTAAGCAAGAGAGAAAGTGAGAGATGAATCTCTCTTCTTCATGAATCTCTCACTTTCAGAAGAGACTTAAGTGAGATGAAACTGAGAGATGAAAGTGAGAGAGCTTAATTGCATGCTGTGAATGCAAACAATATTAACACTTTGCAGGACCATTTTTGAGTTATGCTAACATGGACGTAAATGGTGGGCATGTTTGTCGTGTTAAGGATTTTGTTTTAAGTTCTTTAGTTGGGCCTTTTTCCTTGGGTCATTGAATCAAGCTGAACTTTTTCTTAGTTTTAAACCACATGAATATATCTAAATGAATGCCTTTACTTTTCTAGAGGATTACCATTTATTCCATATCTGGATAATTTGCCAAACTTCAACCGCTCAGTTGATGGACCAATCAGGCTGCCAATTGTCGATAAATACAAGGTAAAAGTAAAAATACTAGAATTCAGTTAGTTCTGTTCTCCATAACTAGATGGACCATGCATTTCACTGGTTTGTTTTCTTTTCTTTTCTGGGTAGGGTTTTGGGAGGTAGAGGCAGCAGTTAAGCATACCTGTCGTTCTGTTTTAATTAATTAATTAGAACTACAGAACTGACTGAAAGGAAGAGATGTTTTATTTTAACAATCTCTGTTTTAATATTGCTTTAGAGGCTTCTCCTACTGGAAGGTAGTAACTTGGGCACCCTCTACACATTACAGGTAGTGCACAATTACCTGGCTAATTGCACAGTTAACTTGAGACCAGCTACATGTGCAAAGTAGTTATCACACCTATAAAAAGCTCCAACTAGCTATAAAGTTAGACCTCGAAAATGTGCACTAACTTTATAGCTGGTTGCTAGCGAGTTTTATTTGCACATATAACAGAGGTCTCCCTTGCGGCTGGGAGCCTTGTCAGCTGCAGGGATGCACCTTGCCCAGCCAAGTCCTGCAACTGATGGGGACTCAGCCATAGAAGCTGCCAGCCCTGGGTTCTGGCCGCACAGGGACCCAGAATCCCACAGCTTTGGATTTGGGGTAGCAGGACCAGGAGCCAGGGTTTGTGGCTGCCCTGGGGGTATGTGAAACCCCTGAGCCTGGGGGATTGCAGTAGCTGTGATGCCCCAGGCCTGGAGGTTTCATGCATCCCTGAGCCTGGGGGGATTGTGGCAACTGTGATTCTCCAAGCTCAGGGGTGCACGGGGGACCCATGCAATCGGAATTCCCTCAACAGAGCCCATCCTCAGCCATGGGAACTTCTTGCTGGTGCAGAGGGAGCCTGGCAATAAGGCATGATGGAATCTAATTCATGATCCCACAGTCAGACCTCCTACCTTGCATGTGGCATAGCAAGAAGCATGATTGTGTGGATCACACATTAAATCCCATTGTGCCTTTACCTGCACATGTAGAGGGAGCCTTAAATGCAGTAGTTTTAACTCATTTGATTTATTTGAATTGACTCTGTTTATGATTAAGTAGAAAAATAGAGAAGTCCATTAAGGAAAGCAACTTTTTAATGGTGTAAATTTTTCTAATCTTTATAAAAAAGGATATGGGCACTGTGGTCCTGGGAAAGCTGGAATCAGGCTCAATTTGCAAAGGACAACAGCTTGTGATGATGCCAAACAAGGTATAGCAGATCTTCACCTTCATATTTAAAAGTGTTTTAAGGGCCATAACTAGCTTGTTTTAGAGTAAATGACTTGATCAGCATCTAAAAATGTACTTTAATAGCCATGTGTTAAACCTTGCTTAGCGTTATGGATTTCTCTTGGCCTTTGGAAAATTGGCTTTCTCTGCCTTTTTAAAGCTTTTGCCATGGTAATGTTCAAACTAAGATTTATGCAGATGTTACATTCTATATGAGTGGCGTACATGCCACAAAACGGATGAAAATTATGTATTGCTTTGGATTCATGCTTTCAGCAACAATTTATAGAGAAAGAAGTGGCTGTCTGGCTTGGTGAAACCCTTTTGAAACTTACTATTGATGGAATCTGAACTAATGCCACAATATTGTATCAATTAGAATATAGTGGGGTATAAATGTGCTAGATGTATGTGTATTTTTAATAGTTGACTGATGCAAGGAAGCTCGTTTGTTTTTATGCAGTTGTGAGGTTCATCACGCTTATTGTTATATTACAAACCAGTCTTGTAAACCAAAGTATCTAACAGCTTGTATAGCTCTAATATATACTTGTATGAGTGATTTTTGTTGTTAATAAGTGCATTAAATGTTTCATATCAGCAAACTCCAATCTTGCTTTCTTTAAGCACAACGTGGAAGTTCTTGGAATCCTTTCTGATGATGTAGAAACTGATTCAGTAGCCCCAGGTGAAAATCTGAAGATCAGACTGAAAGGAATTGAAGAAGAAGAGATTCTTCCAGGATTTATACTCTGTGACCCTAATAACCTGTGTCATTCTGGACGCACATTTGATGCCCAGGTAGTACAGCAACTGAAATATAATTCTAGTAATGATAGTGATGACATTAAAATAGACTTTGCCTGTACTGACTCAGTCAATGCTAATTTCTGATATACTTTTTCTTTAAAAAAAAAAAAAAAAAATGTTATTTAGTTACTTTATAATGAATTGCTGAGATTTGACTTGAATTCTATTTCCCTTTACTGTTGCTATACATTGTAGGGAACTTTAATGACCATTTTACTGAAATAAGTAAAATTACAATTTGGGGTTTGGCAGGTAAATGGAATAACACGTTTTTAAATATTTTGATGATAAAGTTAATATTGCATTGTTAGTCTTTTATGGTTTCACAGTTTCATAGTTGGTAGGGTCGGAAGGGACCTGAGCAGATCAAGTCTGACCCCCTGCCATGGCAGGAAAGAGTACTGGGGTCAAACGACCCCAGCAAGGTGTTCATCCAGCCTCCTCTTAAAGACCCCCAGGGTAGGAGCCAGCACCACTTCTCTGGGAAGTTGGTTCCAGATCCTAGCCGCCCTGACAGTGAAGTAGTGCCTCCTGATGTCTAGCCTAAATCTACTCTGCCAGCTTGTGACCGTTATTTCTTGTCACTCCTGGTAGTCCATGGGGGAACAGGGACTCTCCCAATGCCTGCTGGTCCCCCCTGACTAGTTTGTTAAATGTCCACTAGATTCCCCCCCTCAGCCTTCTCTTGTGGAGGCTGAACAGGTTCAGGTCCCATAGCCTCTCCACATAGGGCCTGCCCTGCTGACCCCTGATCATGCGAGTGGCCCTCCTCTGGACCCCTCTCCATGTTGTCCACATCCCTCCTGAAGTGTGGCGCCCAGAGCTGGGCGCAGTACTCCCAACTGCGGCCTGACCGGTGTCACAGAAAGGGGGAGGATCACCTCCTCGGACCTGCTTGAGATGCATCTGTGGATGCATCACAAGGTACGGTTGGCCTTCCTGACTATGTCCCCACACTGTCGGCCCATGTTCATTTTGGTAACAGTAATGACTCCAAGATCCTTTTCTGCCTCTGTACTGATGAGAAGGGAGTTCCCCAGCCTGTAGGTATGCTGCTCGTTCTTCCCCCCCCAGGTGCAATTCCTTGCATTTGTCAGTGTTGAAACCCATCCTGTTCTCATCCGCCCCCCCCTGTAACCTGTCTAGGTCCGATTGCAGCCTATTCTTCCCTTCTAGCGTGCCCACTTCCCCCCACATCTTATCTTCAGCAAATTTGAACTGGGTGCTTTTTACACCCCCCCCCAGTTGCTGATGAAGATGTTGAACAGTGCAGGCCTGAGGAGGACCGTGCCCTGCAGAACCCCACTGCCCACATCCCTCCAGGTTGAATAAGACCTGTCCACCACCACTCTCTGGGTGCGGCCCTCCAGCCCACTAGTGACCCGTTTGACTGTGTAGTTGTCCTCACCAGGTTGGTCTGACAGGACCTGCCTCTAATGAACCCATGTTGGTTGCCCCTAAGCATAACCTCCCCTGCTGCCCCTCGCGGACATGCACCAGGATAATTCTCTCAAAAAGCTTACCCAGGATCGAGGTAAAACTGTAGTTTCCTGGGTCCTCCTTCCTCCCTTTTCTGAAAATGGAAACCACACTGGCCATTTTCCAGTCCTCTGGCACCATGCCAGAGCACCATGAGTGCTCGTAAAGCTGTGCCAGGGGTCATGTAATGACCTCTGCTAATTCCCTCAGCACTCTGGGATGGAGATCATCAGAACCTGCTGATTTAAATATGTCCAGTCCCTCCAGAAGTTCCCTGACTAGGTCCTCACAGACCCTAGGCCTGGGTGCGCCTCCCCTGGGGTCTATGGAGGTCCCGGGGGGGGACACACCTGGTCCCTGCTCAGAAAAATGGAGGCAAAGAAATTGTTAAATAGGTTAGCTTTGTTGTCTGGTGTGACAGCCAGATTTTCTAGTGTGTCCTGCAGAGGCCCCATGTTACCCGGTACCTTCTTTTTACCCTCTACGTATTTAAAAAAGGAATTCTTGTTGTCCTTGATCTGGGTAGCTAGTCCCAGTCCCAGTTCCATCTCCACCTTGGCCTTCCTGACTGCCCCCCTACAGCCCTAAGCAACCAAGGTATAGTCCTCCCTGGTGGTGGCCCCTTCCTTCCATTGAGTGTACACCTCCTTTTTAGCTAGGAGACGTTCCTGTATGCTTTTGGTGTGCCATGGGGGCTTTTGCGCCCTCTTGCCCCCTTTGATCCGTGCTGGGATTACCTCCTTTCAGGCTTGGAGGATCGTCTCCTTAAGGAACAACCACTCTTCTTGGACACTCGACTCCTCTCTCCTCCAGGACCTCAGTGCCTCCCCAACTATTCTCCTTACCTCATTGAAATCTGCCCTCCTGAAGTCCAGGGCTGCTGCCTTGCTGCAGGCCTTTGCCACCTTGTGCTGGATGGTGAATTCCAGCAGGCGATGATCACTGTCGCCCAGGTGGTCGAGCACCTGCAGACCCCTCACCAGGTCATCGCCTTTGGCCAGTACCAGATCCAACAAGGCGTCTCCCCTGGTGGGGCTGTATCTCGGCTAGGAACCAACGCGAGCGGTCAGACCTAGCTGACTGCTCTTCCCAGCAGATGTCTGGAAAGTTCAGGTCACCCACGATGACCACGTCCTTTGACCTAATTACCTCCATGAGCTGACCTAGAGCGGTCTAGCTCTTCCCCTTGGTTGGGTGGTCTGTAGTAATGTCTAATTGTATGTAATCTTAATATTGTGCATAAGTAATGGGTATGTATCACTAATAACTGAAGAAGGACAATCCCCTGTGGTGTTTGGATACAGACACAGATTTATTTTATTCTTATAATTGGGTAGGTTTTAATGCAAGCAATATTTAAAAATATATCTTAAACATAGGTAATATTATATACATACATTATATTAAGACCAAGGATATTTTACATACATTATATTTTATCTTTTAGTTTAAAACAAATTTTCCTGTTGTTTTAAATTTACTTTTTTTTCACAACTGATATGATAATATAAGAGCATTTCTCAAAAGTGACATTTCTATATAGATCTTACACATGCATACATACATTATGACTTCATAAATCTAAATCCAAGATTTAAACACTACTCAGTCATGATCAGGTTGTAGACCTTATTCTTAGGACAGGTTTTACCCTAGGGATGCAACAATAAAGATATTGTGGGCCAGTGCAGATGGCCAATAATTAACCAGCCATATCGTCCGATACCAATCTGATTGCCAATATGCAGCCCAGCAGTTTGGAGAGCAGTGTCCAGCTGGTAAGTCGGGCAGGAAGGGGGGCGGGGGGTAGATTGAGGCCCCTGTGGGGAGGAAGGGAGTGGGGTTGGGGGCAGGGGCAGGTGCTTTACAGTCAGGGTGGGGTGCACGGGACAGCCGTGGCTCATCGGGCTGGGGGCAAGAGCAGCTCTCGCCACTGCACGCACCCCTGGGGGAGGTATGAGGGGCATGTATCCCCCGGATCTGTGCACGGGGCTAGGGCGGGCTGCCCACTGCATGCTCGGGGCCAGGGCTGCACCGAGCTCTTCCCAGGCCCATGCTGCTCTCAAGACAGAGCAAGCAGCAGTGGTGCTGGGAGGAGAGCTACAGGGTAGGCTATAGCCATCCCAGAATTCGGTGCAGCCCCAGCCTCGAACGTGCAGCAGGCAGCCCACCTTCACCCTACGCAGATCCGGGGGGCACGTGTCCCCTGTGCCTCCCCCGGGGATGCATGCCCAGATGAGCCAGAGCCACAGCTCCACCTCCTGCCCCAGCTGTGCAGTATGTGCCCCTGCCCCACTCCCTCCCTCATTGCAGGAGCCTCGATCTGCCTGCCCCACACCCCTTCCCTCCCCTACCTCCACAGGCTTACTGGCCAGATGCTGCTCTCCAAGCTGCCAGGCTGCACTCCTGGCCATGTACATACTACAGCTGTGCACATGCACACTTATTGGTGAAATTATCAGCTACATTAGCCAAAAATGCCGATTAATGTCAATTTTCCTTGCATCAGTGCCAATGCAGTATGAACTGATGATGTATCAGTGCACCTCTATTTTACCCTGAATGAGATTTTAGAATTCATTAAGCTTAAAGCAAAATTCTGTTTTCATACTGTTCGGTTATTTTTTTGGTGGTGCAGTGTTCTTCCATGTTATAAACTATTTGATAATTTCCTTGTTCTCTAATTAGATTTTGCATTTTCTACTGAAATGTGTTCTCCAGTAATAATGCCTGTTGTGTGAAGTTTCTAGATGGAAACATGCATTGGGGAATTAATCCTTATGTGGTTAGCTTGCTTCTTTAGGACATGCTACATGAAGAAAATGATTATTCATTTTTATGTAATTTACAGATAGTGATAATTGAGCACAAATCCATCATCTGCCCAGGTTATAACGCGGTGCTGCACATTCACACCTGTATTGAAGAAGTCGAGATAACAGTGAGTCTTATTTTAACCTGGAATGTCGATACAAAAATACTTTGAAAGTCATGTAAGCTGGTATGCTTCAAATCATAAGGGGAAACAATTTCATATTTTAGTCTGAACATTTTTCTAGCCTAAATTAAAACAAAAATAAAAGAGGATGTCACTTTCAAGTTGTCCTCCCAGAAGTTTATTTTATTCATAATTTGTGGTTTTTTCACATGTCACCAAAGGAAAGGAAAACTTAAGGGAAAAATAACAGGGTTTTTTTGTTTTTTGGGGGTTGCTTTTTAACTATAGAAATTTGCAGGGTAGTCACATAAGCAAGTGTGTTTACCAAATAACTAACTTAATTATCTTAATAGTATGTTGACTAACATAATTACTTTCTTTTCCTTTTCTAGGCCTTAATCTGTTTGGTAGACAAAAAAACAGGAGAAAAAAGTAAGACGCGACCCCGTTTTGTGAAACAAGATCAAGTATGCATTGCTCGTTTAAGGACAGCAGGAACCATCTGCCTTGAGACATTCAAAGATTTCCCTCAAATGGGTCGCTTTACCTTAAGAGATGAGGGTAAGAGTACTTTATCTACAGTTACACTTAGTGTCTGTATAGATGCGTGGATTTTCATGTGCTTAGAATAAGAAATATCATGCACAGAAATCTGGCTAATTGTTGTCCTTAAGGAAAGTTCATCTGTATATAATTTTCTACTGTTCATCCTGCTGCAAGACAGCTATTCCATTGTACAGCATCCAGAGAGGGGACGACTGTGCTGTCAAAAGTATCAGGTCCTAAAGATAATAAGGAGCAGTAGGAAACAAGCCTGGTTTTGAATAACCAACAGAACTCTTGTCTTCAACCATGTATTTTGAATATTTACTGAAGACACTCATTTGAACATCACAAGTTTAAAAGATTGTTTTTATGGATTTAATTAAACAGTATTAAGTTCTCTTCAGGTTACAGGATAGCGGGGCTCTTGTATTGCATACTTCAGTAGTTCCACCAGGGGTGACTCCAAGGTTAGGTAGGGATATGTAAAATACAGCTTCTGTTATATTTGTTTTAACAGTGACTTAAGACCCAACTACCTCTCAAATCAAGGATTTGGGGATATTTCTGTCGGGTTTAATACAGGTGTGTCAGGTTTTTTTCCCCCAGACAAATGTCAATCATGATTTGCAAGGATGTATTTGGGCATTACTGCCTCCAAATGGGATTCCTCATTAGGGAAGACCTTTCTGTATTAATTAAACAAGCAATATCCTAGGAGTGGGATAATAAACCAAGGTATTTGAGTTATAGCTACTAAGGTGAAATAGATTTCTCTTAAGAGACCCTGATGTCATTTGCTAGTTGACAGCAGTACTTGTAGCAACCCTAAAAGTGGACTGAAGGCCTTACTTGAATTATATCTAATCTTCAGTGGCCCCAAAGTGCAGATTCATTACTGAGTTAAGCTTCCTTTCATGTTCAGCTGTTGGAAAATAACTGCATGTTATCTATAGCTCCAGTTAAGTTTATGCCAAATTTCTACTGTTTATTCACTTGTATAGTGCAGTTCTTGGTTGTCTCCTGTATTTTATGTAGCACAGTTTAAGGCATCAGATTTACACTTTGCAAGCCAGTTTTATTTCAAGTTGGTTTGTTCATCTTTAGCTTGTGATTCTTTGCAGTGAAAACAATCAGTGAGTTGGAAGATGGGATTGAGTGTACACTTATCTTATTTGTGGTTGACAACCACTTGAGTAGAATTGCTCACATTCTGGAGGGCAGGGCTAGGATTCAGAATGACCTAGATAAACTAGAGAAATGGTCAGAAATCAATCTGAATAAAATTCAGCAAGGTTGAGTTCAAAGCCCTACACTTAGAATGGAATAATTTCCTGCCCAAATACAGATTGGAGGAATGATTAGCTATATTGCAGTGTAGTGAAAAAGGACTGGTGTTTCAATGGACCATAAACTAAATTTATGTGCTCATTCCAAAAAAGCTAGTAGTCAACTTTGTTGTATCAATAGGAATGTTGCTTACAAATGAAGAAATATTATTTTTCTGTTCTCTTTGGCACTGATGAGGCCTCACCTACAGTACGGTCTAATTTTGGCCCCATACTTCAAGAAAGATGTGGACATTTTGGTAAGAGTTCAGCAGTAAGCAACAAAAAAATATTAGAGGCCTGGAAAACATGATTTACAAGGAAAGGCTGAAAGAACTAGGATTATTTAGTCTGGAAAAGAGAAGTTGAGGGAGGGACTTAACAAGTCTTCTAATACCTGAAGAGCAGTTACAAAGAAAATGGAAGTAGGCCATTCTGTGGCTGTAGAGGACAAAACCAGGAGCTCAAACTACAGCAGAGATAACTTAAGACGGAGATTAGGAGGCTCTTTTTCTCATTTTCACCATCTCTACTCACTTTCTCACTATGATGATAGTTGAGCATTGGAACAGGCTACCTAGGGAACTTGTGGAATACCAACTCTTTTTTTTCAAAAGCAAGTTAGACAGACACTTAACTAGGATGGTTTAGTCCAGGCATGATTCTGCCTTGAGCAAAGGGCTGGACTAGCTGATTTCATGAAGTCTTTTCCAGGCCTACTTTTCCTTGATCCTAAGAGTATCAAACTGATGGATGTGACTCCATAACACCCCATC